>NC_072458.1:6014138-6314138 GCF_027596085.1 Anoplopoma fimbria
CATGTTCGGTTATCGTTATCATCATTCATCAGTCATTTTCTTTCTGTTGTGCAAAGCAGTTGAAATGGTTGTTGGATAAATGTATTTTTCCATTCACATATGTCATTATTCTGTATTACTTTGATGTGAAGTCATTAAAAAAAGCAAATGAAGATAAAATATCTTTATTTATCCAAAATTACCCAAAAATATAAATTTGTGTCAGTATTACTTGGGAGATTTGAGGTTAAATGTGGTCTGACTATCAAACAGCCCATAGCTTAAACTTTCTTTTAGTTCTTCCATACCTTAGGGAAACGCGGTGGCATGAGTTTTAGTTTTATATCTGTGGATGGAGCGGTAAAATTTGCTCCATCCACAGATATAAAACTAAAACTCATGCCACTGCGTTTCCCTAAGGTATGGAAGAACTAAAAGAAAGTTTAAGATAAACTTCAAGGAGTCCTTTGTTACTGGTTCATCTCCCTTCAGACAGCCTGGCCTTCTCATGACACACAGCGCCCCCCTGAGACCACAAGGCAGTAACCGTGTAGACGACTGGAAGATGAACAGTTATCTCAATAAGGATGTCTTCTTATACATCCGATAGCAACAAGACACACACACACAGTGCACGATCACAGAGGCTTTGTCTAAAGGTAGAAATCATTCAACAGACTAGACTGAGTCCTCAAGGCGTATATACAGTAAAAAATATGAAATGTCTTGAGGTCTGTCAGCAAAAGGCCTCTTAATTTTCCACCAGTAGATATTCTGTGAATACATTGTGAGTTATTTCTTTAATTTCCCTAGGCTGTCCCAAGATTTCTGCGACAAATTGTACATTTCCAGCCTTCAAGGCAAGGAAGAAACACAACAGCACCCTAGTTTTTCTTACAAGTGAAAAATTCATGATTGCACTTTTAAAAGATAAATAATCAATATACTACACATCTCACACACACTCACAAATGCGCCAACCCAGCCACTCTCTGAATATCGTATACTTAAAGATACTGAGAGACATTGGAGGTAAAACATTGTAGAGTCCGGCTCTCTCTGGATGGTGCTCTGACAGCTGTTCAGGAGAAAAACAATTTCCTCTCCTGTGGGCAGAGAAGTGTCCAGATCTACTTTATATGTTTTAGCAGAGAAAGTCTTTGGAAGAAGAAGCAAACATTTAAATACGTAAAGAACAATGGATTTAGACTATTATATAAGACCAGAAAAGAGAGCTTTACATATTGTCGGTTTAATGCCAATGGTTTTGAAATTGTTAATGAGAAGTCTAGAACTTTCCTCAAGTGGCCATTAGAAAACTTCCAATGTACTGAAATAAAGGGAAATCCATCACATAGGTCAAGGTAAACTAATCATTTACAATTAAGAGAAACATTTCTAAAGGTTTTGCTTGATGAGATGATTGCTGTCAACCATACATCATACCTTCAACTTGTATTTGACATCAAGAAATGAGTAATCCAGTGATCCATCTCGTAAGTAGCAGATACAAATTCTTTCTTCACTCCAATAAAAATTTAGCTAGAGATTGACTCACTCATTGACACTAAATGACCAGTCAGGGAATAATGTGCCTTATTTTCATGGCTCCTCCCACTTCAAAATTATACAGGGTGTTGCAGGAATTATTTTTTTTTGTAGGCCAAACCTGGAAGTTTGTATCGCAGTATGGGATTTTTCCATTGGATATTGGATTATTGAGGAAAATAAACTCTGTGATACTTAATTTTGTTTATCAAGATAAAAATCACAAATGAAAAACACTTTCATGAGTTTTGAAGCATAAATACAATTGCCAGAACTTAAAAGCAAACAGAAACCTAACTAGTATAAACACACCTAAACTGTGAAGGCGGACTAGTTTTTGTTGTCTCATTTAGTTAACAACAGCATTTCTAAGAAGCTTAAAAGCTTCAAAATTCACCAAAGAAATATTTATTGATTTATATTAAATTATAGAACAAAACATGAACATAGTATCTAAAGCTTGTGTAAACCACATACCTTATTTCAGGCATCTAACCAAAAACCCATTCAAAACCATTCATTTAAAGACAAGTGAACCAGAAGTACACTCACATCCATGTTTGAGGACTCATTCCTACACCACTCTAGTAACAGAGTAAATACATGATTGGTTAGAGTTAAGTTAATACATTTTAATAAGGAAAAAATACACAATTCCTTGTGTTTTGAACAAGTGCAGATAAACTTGAAGATTGATATTTTCATGTAAAGATACAAACTTAATGCTTTGTTGTTAATATCAGATTTTATTATGCTACATTTAAATCAACTCAGTATTCTTTTTTTCAGTGGTTACGCTAGCATAGAAAGATTTTTTTAGGATATTTAATTTTTATTAATTGATTTGCGTAATCCATTTTCCATCACTGTAACACAGCCAATTGTTTACAATGCAAAAAAAGACCAATTGTGCCCTTTCACCATCCGTGTTCACCCCTGAGGACTGCTGTCCTTCTACCCTGTTTATCACCATTTGCACATGTAATGTATGAAGGGACCTTCTAATGAACATATATTATGATTAAACTGCTGTGTGTTTGGGGACAGAGACTGCATACATAACACCCAAAGCTACTGATATAGTGCAGGAGGAGGGCTTACTGCTGAGGACATGGGTATTCCATTATCCCCACCATCTTTTGCATCTCCATGGCAACTACACCAACACACACGTACACACAAAGTCACACATAATAGTCTCTGAAGAGCAAAGAAGGAAGTGAGTATAACTCTGTTTCCTTCTGACACTGCTGAATCTCGCCCATTGTGATTTCTAGCCAATTAAGTAACCGTGGTGCAGAGGCCAAATGAGACCTGTTACTATTATCCAACAGCTTACCGACCTGCATGTTACAGTTACTGGCAGCAGAAAATCCAGAGGAAATTATTACAGTCATGGTGGAAAATAACTAGAACAAATTATGGGATGTGTTAGATGAAAATGGCTTGGGCGGAAGCAAAAAGGTTGGACACACACATACACACAAAAGCAATTCCGTCACAGCAGCAGCCTCCGTGCCTTTTTTTCTTTCTCATCGACCTGACCTATTGATGTACTGAATGTTGGAAGGCTGAGTCAATAAACAAGAGGAAAAGCTTTTTGAGGAGAGAGTGACTGAAAGAGTGTATCCACATGCAGTCTGCCTTACTGTGCGTGCATTCTGCATGTGTCTACCTGCACGTTTCTCTTTCCCCTCTCTCCCCACAGTGACTTTGTTGGCTCTACTCACATCTCCTGTCCTCTCGTCTCCACACTACTCTCTCCAGACTCGCAGAGCTGAGTCGTTAATGTTTAATGCTCACTCAGGAAGCAGACACGCTCAGCAAGGCTTGCACGCACACACACACACACCCCTCCTGCAATCCCCCAAGCGACGCCATCCTCATTACCAGCCTGAGATTTGACCTTTCACCCCTGGACCAGATGGCTGATGTTTTCATTCTGGAGGGAGAAGAAATTAACCAGGAGTGGCTCCACATCGCACTGCGTCACGAGGAGGGAATTAGGATGAGCGTGTTGGAGGATGACGTGGGTGTTTGTCTATCAGCAGGGGGATCACATAGACCTATTGCTGAATCAGGCAGGGTTATGGTGCGTTTAGATTCTTCGTGAAGAAAACTGTGAGCTCAGGAGTTTTTGGGCCTGAAGAAACAGATTATTACTGATGAGAGGAAACTGCTTGTGTACCAGCAGATTTTATGATTCATTACTAAATAAAGGTGAATTGTTCCTGGATATGGGCAAACCTATCAGTATGAAAGTGCCCTTACACACTCTATTTTCTTCCATAGGCCTGTAGACTTGGCTGACTCCAGAAACTGAGACAAAGTCCAGATGAGGCTGCAGGTCTTTGCCACTTCACACATCAAAAGATTCCACAAATCACACACTTACTGGATAAACGGCAACGTCCATATGGGATTGAAGCTAAGCAGGCAGGGATGTCTGAAAGGTGGCATTGTGTGTGTGTGTGTGTGTGTGTGTGTGTGTGTGTGTGTGTGTGTGTGTGTGTGTGTGTGTGTGTGTGTGTGTGTGTGTGTGTGTGTGTGTGTCATGAGAAAGGGCTCTAGAGAATGAGCAAAAGCAGCAGAGAATTCGCAGGCATGTAAGTAACTGTGTGTATGTTCTTGGATAGCTACCAGTGTGCGAATGGCCCCCTCCAGTGGTAGCGGGGTCCAAGATTGGGGTATGTTCATGTTTGCATGTGTACGCATCTCATACGTAGTCAAGCCAATATTGTGCGTAAAGATAATCATCACTTTTATTGTCTAAATTGGCTTAAGAGGTTTAAAACAGGAATGTTTTCAAATTCATGAAAACATAGAAACCGACCAAAAAAATGTCAGCACATAGAACGGAAAAAACGACAAGAAAATGGCCAGACAATAGGGAATAAAACATGAGATAAAATGCACTAATATTCAGGCAACGGGTAAAATAAAGGCATCCCCTGAAAGACAATGGCTCTTGGCAAGCTGGAGGTTGCACACATATTAATCCACTTGTCTGGAGAAATATGTGTCAGGCAGAGATTTGAAAGTTGACAAATATAATGATCTCCGATTTACAGTAATTTACTTGCATAAATACACAACACATTCTCACTCTCAACTCGTCAACCAGTGACGCTTGGTCCCTGGCCCTTAAGTTTCAAACTATTGAGTCAGTTGTGGACAAGGCAGAAACGGCGTGTCAGTTTCCATTAGTTACATGGTGTCTTTTCAAAATAAACTTCCATCTTTACAGGAAATTAGGTTTAAACAATAAAACCATTTAGCTAGGTTTAGGAAAAGAGTCCCGTGACTTATGACTGCCGAGAAAATGACATTTACTTTGCATGGACAAGAACAGCCGCCTCCTTGGGAGCAAGACCATGTTGGAATACGTAAAGAAGTAGTGGACCTAAAATGGTACCCTGAGGCACACAACACAAGATAGGTAATTGAGCGAGAAGCCTTTCTTTAGAGGTGCAACCGAAAATGTTACTCAAAGACATTTTACTCTTTTTTCTTTTCATTTAACTGACACTTTAGTAGAAAGATGTACAAACCAAACCAAACCAAACCAAAGTAGATCCAGGAGAAGCCAATAAAGCACACAAGGTTCCGTTTCAAGGTTGCATAGTGTTTGAAGTAAGACATAAGTATATTGAAAATTAGATTTTTTAACAATTTAAGTTAAGGTCGAGTAGCACCAGAGTCAGGCAGTCCCAAGCATCACATTTATTGATTCTACTGAGCTTCTGCCAACAATACTGCATGTGTTCACTTGACTTGGTGTCTTTCTACCACTTAAACAGATTCACCTCCCTTTTCAATCTAATTTTTTCCTCCTCATCCCTCTCTCTGTCTCATGCAGAGACACGCACTTAAAGAACTACACAGTGGGGAAAAAAAGACAGAGAGTGATGGAAACAGAAAAATACCACTTTTCCATTTTGCAACTTGCACTGTGCCTGTGTTTCATTTTGTCCTCCAGAGTAGACGAGTCAGAGGGCACGGCTGGAGACTCTGATGACATGTCATGACTCAGAGT
The DNA here is from genome assembly GCF_027596085.1 of Anoplopoma fimbria. Classification (NCBI taxonomy): domain Eukaryota; kingdom Metazoa; phylum Chordata; class Actinopteri; order Perciformes; family Anoplopomatidae; genus Anoplopoma; species Anoplopoma fimbria. The sequence goes on from NC_072458.1 coordinate 6,019,702, forward strand.
GATGCTGAGGAAAAGGCTGTAGCTCTGCTTATGTTAAAACAAACCGCAAAGTCTATTCAATATGACCTGAATGCTGAGATCACCCGGGGATCCATATGAAGGCAGTGTTTGTGTATGTGTGCCCTCCTTTCTCTTTAATCAGAGAGTGAGTGGAGCAGAACAGAGCGGATGGTTGAATCCGGGGGTTTTCTTACGATCGGGCCGACTTTAGGCTGGCACTGCTGTCGACTAAATACCCGCCAATAACCAGCTCCGGATGTTTCTCTGCCTCTACGCAGAGGATGGATTACTGCGAGTATCTTTTCATCTCACTGTAATCTTCTCCTCTCACATTACCAACAGAGGACCACCTGAATTCAGACATATGGAGGTAGATTAATAGCACACAGTGCAATGAGTTCTGAGTATAAAGTGACTGTATGCCATGCTGCTCATTACACAAAAGATCGTATGATGTGTGTGTGTGGGGGGGGGGGGGGGGGGGGCATCTGAATGCAAGGATTAACTCAGCCTCCCTGATATTTTTTTTCCCTTTTTACCTTTCTTTTGTCTTCCTCCTTTACTCATTCATTCTCTCTTTTTATTCTTTACTATTTCATTCCTTTCTTCTCATTTTCTTTTTGGTTTTTTTTTTACATACTATCAGTAAAACCTCATCCATTCACTCATTTCTATACAGGATCAGCGCTTATTCAAAACAAATTCATTCATATGAAAGGATTTAAATAGCAAACCACACTTTCCCCAAGCGTTGTTAAACTTAAAAGTGTAAAACTTTGTTGTTCCAGAATATAATGAGAAACCTTTACATTCATATATGTTAAAAAGACATCCGTTAAGCCTATTAGCAGTCATCCTTTCAAAATATTTGTATATCCTTTATTTTGAATTCTAAAACTAATCGTGCCTCTGTCTTAACTCACATCGACAGTCTTGGTTCTCCCGTATCTTTTCTTAAAACAATCCTCCTTGGACCACAGAAAAACAGTCATTTCTATTTTCTCTTTTGTATGTGCAGTCCAAAATCCATGTTCTATTTCTGCTTTGGGAAAAACAATGCAGGTGTGTATTTATGATGCATGACAGAATCCTTAATGCTGTGAGACATGAGTCAGACATGTTTAGGTTGGAAGGGAAAGAACATGATTTATAATTGTTGTGTAAGCGCTCTCAGAGCCTGACAAAGCCTTTTGCATCTAGACTTAAATTTAAATCCATGATATGATGTGGGTGTGTGCTGACATCTGCTGGTCATATGTGGGATTACTGCATTAGGGAGCAGAAAAATTACAGTTAAGAATCACACAAGTTACCCAGGGACAAGTTTATCGACTCTCATACACAACCCTGGCTGCACCTACTTTAATAGACTTTTGTAAAAAAAAATGTTACTCCTATACATTAAAATTCATAATTTCATTTATTCTCATGTACAATGTTGTCTTTATATTATGTTTGATAGTCCCCCTCGCTTTCAAAACTTAGTCTCAAGAACTTAAAGAATAAAGCTGAAAATATGTCCATGTCCAACTCCAGTCTACCTGTATAGACTTTTTACAGAAAGGCATCTAAATGGCCTTTAAAGACCAGGAAGACTGGTCGATACTTTAATGTTCCCTGGATACATGTATTACCATCAGACTGTTCAGTCTGATGTTATTGCTAAATGATTCACTGAAATGATATCACCGAAGAGTATATATATATATATATATATATATATATATATATATATATATATATATATATATACACACACACACATCTTGTTTTTCTAACATAATTACAACATTTGAAAGGAGTAGACAGCTTTATTAGAGCAATTCAACAACATAAACAAAAATAAAAAAATAATAGTAATTAACAAATGGAATATATATACAATCGAATCGCAGAGAAATAACTCTAAAATATTTTTTAAGCACATTAAATAATTGAAAAACTCAAACTGTGTCCAGGCTATTTTATGGCACCCTACACTGTAAGAAATGAAACCTGAGGGGGATATGTGCAATACCTGATACTGGCCTTGAGTGGGCACCATAAGCTTGACTACCAAATGTCCCTGAGTAAGCATTCACTATTTAATTCACCTAAATATTGACCATAATCAACATCCTCAACAATACACCTGCCCTGACATAGTGCCGTAACACACCCAAGTAACGGCTACTCGCAGTCAGAAATACCAGTGAAATACACTCTGGTTCAGGGTCAACTTTAATGTTAGGGATAGTAGGCAACCTAGGCCTGGGACCCCAACCTAAAAGTGCTCTAAACAGCTTTATCATGATGTTTAGATATGAAAATATTGAATTTTGTTACTATTAACTCACAAAAGGCACACAACGTACTTTAAAAATATGCAACTCAACTGTGTACTACTAACTGTGTAGTTCTACTTGCAGATGAAAACATTGTAGTACTACATTTACCTGACTGAGAAATGTTACTGATAATGTTGGATATTCAGATTAGACTCAAAATATCAATGAACTATGCAGCTTTATATTTGATTTGACAAACATTCAGTACATTTCAGTGCACTGTGCTAATGAGGCCTATATTCCACGCTCCACTCGAAGTAAACAATTGAATGCAGGACTCATGCCATGCAGTATTGGTCATGTTGCAATTGATAAGTGATTGTTTTACTTTGGCTTAATATTGAAAATGTTTCTTCCACTGCTGATTCTATATACATTACAGAGACAATGGTATTCAAAGCAACTACACACACAACTCAGGTTGCCAAATCACTGAATGTGCCCCTAAAAAACCCACCTCAGACGCAGAGATGTTATTTTCCAAATAGGCAAGTTAGTTAAATTATCAGAAGTATTTTTCTGTTGTCATCAAGGTAAGAATCAGGTCATACACCAGAGAAATAACATTACAGGTAAAAAAAACCACAAAGCAGCATACTCACAGTCACACTGGTGGAATCCATTCTTACTTGATTCTGCTCGTGATGGCTCCATGGAAGTGAAGAAGAGTCCGGTTGTAACTTTGCGTATCCAGCTTCAAGCAGCAAAAGTAAACTGCTAAACTTCAAGCCACATGATCGACTCATTCAGGGAACTCTGCTGAACAGAGCGCGGTTTCTTCTTCGGTGGTTTTTGGATGCGGTTTGTATCCAAAAAACTGGATTCAAAATATGACTCAACAGAAAAAGAGAAGAAAAAAAAAAGGAAAAAGAATGAAAACTTTCCCCCAACCATTATCCCATTCACTATGCCCTATCCTGAGGGGCCCTGAAAGCCTCTCAGCAGCTCCTGCACTTCCTCTCCACTAATTCCAATGTATGCAAAAACTTTCTCTCAGCATCAACAACTATTTCAATTCTCTCAGATCCATTCCACCTCAGGAGCAAAGTTGATCACCATGGCCGGACACGCTTACTTAACCTAACAAAAAAAAACCATATTCATCATTCATCATCCCTTACTTCACATACTTACATGGATCTTTAATTTCCCAGCTGCTGCCTCACGTCTTACCTACCCCTACCTACTCTTCATGACTTCCATCTCTTTCTTTCTTGAGTTTGCTTGCCGTGCTTCATGACTTTATGAGAAAACCACATAAAGTATAATCCAACTTGACAGAAATTAGCTCTGCAACTAATAATGAAACCAAAACACAAATATTGATACACCTGAGCTAGAAATACTTCAGAGTACTATTTCATAAAAAAAAACATGGAGGAAAGATTGGTACACCTCATTTATGTATGACTACACCTTCAGTGCTTAGCTTTAGTGGAACTAGAATCTGACAGTAGACTTGGTGGGTTTCTAACTGGTCAACACATTCCTTGAGTGAGTAAACAAGAAAAGGTTGCAGCTACTGTGGCCCATTGCAGACAGCAGCTGTTGTACACAGGCGGCTTCAGGGGCCCAGGAATGTTGTGGAGCAGGACAGCAGTCAGGGGCCGCCTCTTTACCCGGATGACTTAAGGGAAATGAAGTGTAGGATTTTTTTTTTTGGTCTGGGTTTGACCTGCACAACAATTATTCATCATGTTTCAGCGAGTAGCTGTTGCATTTGACAAAAATATTGCTGCCTATAGACTTTACTCTTCATGGTAGAATTGTCAGCAGCTACGTGCGCTCACACGTTTCCCAGAGGTGGAGGCTCTGAAAAGGTTTTTACAGATGATGTATTGGACTACATATGTAAACAGTTTTGTATTCTCAAAAGCTGCCTCAGAAACATAACTTAAGTGATTAAACTCTGTTGTAATCAATCACAATTTGATGTTATAATAGAACCTGGCTTGTCTGACAAATTGAGCAGGTGATAATAGATTATGAGCTGTTACCTTCAGACCATGTCTGGGTTCTGAATAGAACAAATATCACTAGTAATGGGAGGATAATATGTTTTTGCTCCATGTGAAGAAAAGTCAGGACCCTTGAGGAAACAAAGCTTAATGGGAACATTTACAGAGATAATGATAGTGGCATGTCTCCTGCCTGCTTATTACTCTGCCTCTCTAAAACCTGTTCCATTGTAAGCAGATAAGAAGTATTTGCACCAGCACACAGATACACAGAAACCACACAGCGTCAGACTTGGATGCTCCTGCGCAGGTTTTGGTTTTAATACTCAAATCTAAACGAAAATGACCTGGAAATAAGTCTTGGTATTCCTAATACCAATGTACACTATCTTCCATCCTAATTAAATACCCGTCCTTTTAAAACTAGAGGCTTTGAAAATATTTCTGTAGAGAAATGCGTCCTCTGGCGCACTGGAGGACCAGTGTGCGTAGTGGTGCCTTCAAGGGCAATCGGAATATATCTAAAATAATTGTATATATATATATATAGAATGGGGGATGTTTACCTTTAGCATTCATTAATAAGTCTGCCTTGGAAAATGTAAACCATCATAAATATTGTACTCCATATTCATCAAAAGATGCTTGATGAAGCAAAACTGATTTGCCATGATTGGCTTAATCTAACAATAGTTTGTGAGGTATATTATAAGATAAGATAAAATAAGATAATCCTTTATTAGTCCCGCAGCGGGGAAATTTGCAGGTTTACAGCAGCATAGAGTAAAGTGCACACAAGAGACATAGTGGAAGAAAGACAAGATAAAAATAAAAAATGAAAAAAAAGTATTATAAATAAGCAATAAAAAACAGTAGAAAAACTGATTATTTGTAGTCATATAATGCATCTATGTAAATATTTTATGTATAAATGTACTAATGTTGTAATGTTTAGTCTTCATTGTGCTTTGTATTCTTAACAGTAGTCTTAACCATGTAAGGTTTAGGCTAATATCATTAATGGTAGTTCAGCTCTCACATGCGAGGCTACTACGAGGTACTGGGTGAGGAAGCTGGGAATTACGAGCAGTACGTGGAGGCCTCATAGAATCCCTTTTTTTTTTTTTAGGAGGGCTGATGTCATTTCAAAACTTAACTCGCACTCCTAAGTCAACGCGGTGAGTCGCTCACCTCCTCTTCTCCCGTGAAGTCCTCTCTTGTGTCTGGCGGATCGCAATAAAAGGAAACTCCAGGAGGTGAAACAAACAAAAGGAGACACAAAGTTCCTCTACAAGAGACGAAGCAGGCGGATTTTGCAGCAGAGATCCCAGGGACCAGAGAGCCCCTCTTTCTGCGGGCAAAGGCGGCTGAACTTTTCTTTTTTTTTCTCTTTTTTTTTTTTTTTTATAAAAACTGCAACCTCAGAAAAAAAATAAAAAATGAATCGGAGCTTTACGAGATCGCAACCTCTGCGGAACGCGGATTGTAACGCTGTGGAGGTGAAGAGCAAGGTGAGCGTTTAGGGGTTTGTCATTTGGGAGCTCTTAAATGAGCATTTGAGGGAGAAGGAAAAAAAAAAAAAAAAAAAAAAATGAAGAGTACACATGGTCGTCCCGAAACGGAGCTGGACTTCTGTCGGACAAACTGTGTGGAATATTTTTTTCTCCTCTCAGATCTAGTTAATGGACGCACCCGCTTCTGAATGTTTCTGTAATTTGCACTGATTATTGTCTTCTTAATTCCGACCATGCAGATTGTGCTGATTTTGCTCTTTCCCTCCCTGTCACGAAGCTGGAGGGGAGGAGAGGAGGAGGGGGGGAGAAACTGGTTTGACATTAACAACCTTCTATTTGTTACAATGTAAAGGTGTTATCTCTACAATATGTGTATGCAAACATTAGTCGCTTTCACTGCGGGTTTAGTATCCGCCTACCACATTTGTTTTGATCAGTTTGTGGGCATACATTAAGTTAACCAGTAAGTAAATGACCACAGTTCTCCATCAGTTGTGGACTTATGTAATGTAGACCACCAACCTATAAAACATGTGAGCAAACTTCACATGAATTATGAAGCTTTTTCTTTGTCAAACCCCATCAAACATATTCTAACTACATTGGACCTTGGATATCACTTTGATACATTTGTCTGCAGTCCAAGACAATTTCTTTTTTAATAGTTTTTGACAGAACTGACAACTGATTTTAAAGAGCGTGTGGGCTTAGTGGAAGTCATACCAGATAAACACATGGCACTGTGTCCGATCCCGACCACAAAGTGAACAAACTATTTATACTTTGGTCACAGCCTCTCAAGGACTTCTTGTTACCAACATTTTTCTTCTAAATTCCATTAAAGTGACGACAATGTGGAGTGGCATTCATACGTATGTGTTTACACATGCCAGCACCCATGAGTGTGTCAGCACATATATGAAGGATGGGCTCCTGATCCACGGCCCACATGTCAAATCGAGATGGACAAGAGGTGACTCACTCAGTCCAGAGGTCTTTTTTAAGTTTTGGCTACCCAGTTTCAGTGGTGTGGTGGTGGGACAGACAAAGATCTGCGGAAAACAGATACACTGATGGTGGGTGAGAAGAAAAGAGGACCACGTCTATTCCAAAATGCTTGTACAACATTATAGAGGAGCTGTGTTTTTGTTTTGAGGCAGGGTGGTTTTTTTTGTTTTGTTCCACAGAGACAGGAGAGTCACTTTGAGTCACTTTGAGAGTGTTTGTAGGTAGGACTGGCCAGAAGCTGCGAGGCCAGAACAGACAGGTTTTAACGGCGTCATGGTAGCTGACTCACTGTCAAACAACGTCACATGTTTCTTTCTCTTATCTTGGATCAGATATAACTCATTGCTTTTATCGCGTCATTTTGTTCTTCTTCCTCTGGTTTTGTTATGAGCAACCCAAACAGGTGATACTATAACATTGAGTTCCTTATCATCTGACTAAACCAGAATGACGGCTCTTATCTTTTGAATAGTTGTAACAGGTAGCTCCACTACTGTTAGGTCTCCTTTTTGAATGTGTAAAGGTGACAATTAGTAATGTCCCAAACACACTGTATCAGCGTGTGATGTGTTGCAGAGGGTTTGACTCAAGCAGTCACCAGTAATGCCTCTTGAAATATTAAAATGTAATTCATCTTCTATGCAGAAATAAACTCCGAAATATTTTTACCTCTTACTTACATTTCTTATAATGCAGATGTGAATACTTTATCCTTCCACTCACTTCCTTTGGTCTTATCATTTCACTTGAGCCAGCTTCACATAAGAACTAGTTATCTTGAAGTCCTATGTAAAAAAAGGAACAGGACTTACTGTAGATGTCTTGAATTGGAACAAAGAAAGAAATCTACAGAAACTTTCACTCAGCTTTTATAGATATCCTATGACCTGGATGACTGAGAGTCTTCACAGACATAAGATTAGTTAGTTGTTTGAGCGCAGAGCCCTTTCATACAGCCTAACAGGACCAGATATTAATGTTTGAGAAATAACCCCCTACATTTGTAAAAGATCTAGATTGCGATGGAGTGATATTGGTATATTTTTATTGCCTGTGGCTCAAGTAATGCGCCTGGTTCTCACTGGTTAGTGTTCGGTTTTCTCAGGGGAAACCGTTCCAAGGATAAGCTTATCAGGGACAACACTAGAAGTGTCTGGCTGCCTGTCGCGGAGCCTCGGCAAGGAACTGGTTTCACTCACATCAAACTCTTATCAGAGACGGAGAGAGTGCAAAGGGATGTTGGGGGTTGGGTGTTATTTTCTTCCTTCACTCCTTTTGCCCTTACTTTGATATATCCAGATTTTCAAGTTCTTTTTATTTAAAGAACAAATCATTAACATATTCTCAGTTTGAGACCTGATCCTAGAGTTGGAGGTCTTTTTGTATATTTAGTTATTTATCTTGTAATGCCGAGAAGCTGTAGGTGATTTCTCAGGTGAATTGTATCAGGTGGGGACCAAACCAGTGTTGACGAAAGACTAGATGTAGTTATGTTCCTTTTTCTTCAGTGTGTCAGAGTTTAGTGTCTCCAGACATGTTTCAACGTGTTGACATCACTGCGCCCTGATTGGTCGGAGAGGACAGGTGATGTCAGGGTTTGTGGTGATGTATTCTTAGGTTGGGGCTCAGTGTCGAGGCCCCGTGATTAATCGTCCCGTGTTCAGACTTGTTCATACCAGCAAAAAAAAAAAAACCAGATTGTTCAGACTGATCACGGAGCCAAGAGAACATTCAGGTTCAGAGAAATGACGAAGCTTACTGATATGCAGAAGTGTGATTATTACTTGATAAGTGGAGTGTTGATGTCTTACAGTGTTTATGACAGTTCAGTCATGTGTAGGTTTCACTTTACCAAATGTTAATTACTGAAGACTTGACAATCCTGTTTGTCAATGTCTTGTGTCATCTTGTTATGTAGGTTGAGTAACGCTTTCAACATGCAGGTTTACATGTGTGCCTTTTTGTTTCTTTAAGGGAATCTGGCAGCAAACCACACACCCGGCTGACATCCCCCTAGTCCCCCAACACACCTCCTCTTAAATGCATGTGTCATCTTCTAATTACAGAGCTGGTTAACGTATCCCCCGCTCTTCTTCTCTCCTCCCAGTCAGTATGCTGCGTCTCTCCTCTGCAGCTCTCCTCTTCCTCCCTCCTTCTCCTCCTCCTCCCGCCGCTCCATGATCGTAATCTTTGCTCTTCTCCTCTGCTGTGAGCTGATGATTACAGTAACAAGCAGCGCCTTCGTCTACAAATTACCTCTGTGATTCAGACTTCAGTTCTCTCCACATTGTGTGTTGTTGTGGTTTTACGGAGCTTTTGTGCCTCGGTTGTAGCTCAGCTCAAGTCCATTCTTGTCTGTGAGTCACATGATGACCTCGCTGTGACCCTCAGCCGCGCTCCCATTGGTGGTTCAGTGACCTAGCCGGGGAAAGCAGTAGCACAATTGTTCAAGTCTGTGCTCTTGTGGGTGGGTGGCGTGGCTGGTAGCCAATGTCATTTATATGTATTGAGACAACTTACTCATCCACCTGTATTGTTCTATTGTGCAGCAACCCTCTTCCCATTTCCTGCTTTTTTTTTTACATGTGTTACATGAGTTTCAAACAATTCCTCTTAGTATTGCATTTGTTGTGTGAAAAGCACTCCTGCTCTTTGACACCTGAAGGTTAAAGTTTCATTTCATTAAAGTGTAGTCATTTTTTATAATGTGTGTGTGTGTTTTTTTTTTTTTTTTTTTTTAGACAATCTGGCCCACTTCAGATATGAAACACAGATTTAAAATCTATACAAATGAGATCATTTTGAATTCACATATTACGGTTCATGTTGTTGAATAATTATGTATTAATATAATAATATTAATACTTTGGGCTGTAAGTCTTAAACTCTTTCTAGAATTGAGCGAGTGTAATATGTAAATGTACAGGAATTATATTGCTCTGGCTGCATAAAACCAGTTTTGCAAATGATTGCAGCTGAGAAACAGCTTCCCCTGTCTCATATTGTTCATGACCGCTACTCTGACAGAGCTCAGCGGACTTCCACCCTGTTATTTTATGCATGCCAGTCAGATAGTTTGGATAAGTGCATGAGGTCAGACATCCCAGTTCCATTTTCCTGTTTGGTTGTCTTGGTGTTTAACGTCCCCTCTCTTTGTATCTCCTTTTCAGTATGGGGCAGAATTTCGCCGGTTCTCGGTGGATCGGGTCAAGCCCGGCAAGTTTGAGGAGTTTTACAAGCTCATCCTGCACATTCACCGCATCGCTAACATGGAGGTGATGATCGGCTATGCTGACATCCACGGGGATTTGCTGCCGATCAACAACGACGACAACTTCTGCAAGGCGGTGTCTACGGCTCATCCACTGCTCAGGATCATCATACAGAGACAAGGTAGGTTGTCTGGAAAACTACAAGACAGCGTTGCTTCCTTTTTAGGTTTTTCTTGTATTAATCACAGGAATCAGTAAATCACAGAGTCTCTCTTTATTCAGCATTAGAACAACAAACATTGTCTCTCTGATTGTAAGTTCAAATTAACATTGGAGGGTTATTCCTTTTTTAAATACCCTGCAACATTTAAATCTATTGCAATAACTGCATCTTGGGCTGCAACTACTGTGCTGACTCAAATGAAGTTTGCCTGCAGAATATTTCCTCATCCAATTAAGCCTCTTTTCCTGCTATGGGAACTCAAGGCCTTTTTGTTTACTTCATGCAGGTCTTTCTGTGTGTGTGTGTGTCTGTGTGTCTGTGTGTCTGTGTGTTTGTGTTTCCTGCCCTCTTATTGCCTGGATCTGTCTCAGTCTGTGTCTGTCTGCCTGGCTAAATCTTGTGTCTTATCCAGAGGAAGGGCTCGCAGGCAGATGAACACACACTCACACATGCGCACACAGGCTCACAGACACACATGCACACAGGCCGGTGCCTTGGCAGCCCCATAGAAATCAGGTCATTGAGCAAAGCCTGTATCCCGGCATACCAGACATTACTGAGAGACAAAAGATCTGCATGAAAAGAGAGACTCCTTACTGAGCTCCCTCCGTTTGGGTATTTGTGTGTGTGTGTGTGTGTGCATGCATGCGAGTGTGTATTTGTCCAAAGACAACACCACGGTGCCCTGAATGGGAACCAGTCCTAGTCTCTCTCTCTCTCTCTCTCTCTCTCTCCTCTCCATCCCTCTCCATCTCTCGCTCATTGATCCTAAGTCTGGAGTGGGCCTTGACTGCCTGCCAGCCAGCCAGCGAGCATACAAATGAATCTATCACCATTCACATCTATTCATACCCGCAATCCTCCCTGGAATGTCCCTCGCTCGGTTGTGTAATGAAAATGTACACTCCAGGGTATTGTTTTAATCGTCGTCCAGTGCTTCAAATACTAAAGCTAGCCACCACACGGAGAATTATCTTGTTGCAGATTGCCAGTAAGAAAAAGGGTTCAGATCTTCAAGAGGCCCCACCGGACTCCTTGATTGTGTGATTCACTGTCCTCAGAGCTCATATGGCTGCTGCTGAATTAACTTATTGTGCAGTGGCTGATAAGACATTAGCCGAAGATGTCAAATGTTAAAATGAAAGTTTTGATGGTTATTATGATAGGGTAATGTTTTTTTGTTATCTGTGAAACACAAATTAATATTTATGTGTTTTAAAGATCGTATCTTTCGGTGCAAACACAGTATTCCTTTAATCTCTGCATTTACTTGGGCAGTATGCAGAGTTTCCCCTAGTAATGTTGATAGCAGAGGAAATCTCATAGTACAAAATGGACTAAAAAGGTAGCCACACTTTGGAATACAAGACATTTGTGAGCTGAAATAGAAACTCTGCTCTTTTCCCTTGCATGTTAACATTTTATTTCATAGAATGTTTTTTAATGATATAATTAGAGGTTTAGGGATCATTTTGAGCGAGCTAGCCCCTTTTCCGCTATTCTTGAGCTTGTAATGTATGCAAACTACAAATTAAGGCATCATTTAACACATTGTTAATTCATGTTAAATAATGTCATAATTCATTCCAGAGACCCATAGTTTGCATCTTAGTGGTTCATAGCCACAGACGCAAGAATTTGATGTTAGATGTTACTCATATGCATCTTATACATCCAGCTGGGGTGTCCCTGTCCCATGAGATGGGTTGTGTACCAAGCAAGCTTTACCTTGTCACATCCCTTTTTCTGTCGCAGTTACCCTTTCTTGAATATCTAATACAAAAATGCCGTAAAGCACCAGAGGAACTGACCCTTGTTGAAGGGCAGATATTTTACCAGGGGGCCTATGTAGTGTTGTTTCTGTGGTGTAAACAAAATGCTGTCATGGTGATGTGGTTAAGGGGTAAGTGCACTCCTGTGACTGATGCTGAGGCAGTCTGAGCATCTTAAGCCTCACTGCAGACTATTGTCAGTGGCCAGACAAAGAGGAGTGTGTTTTACTGTGAGTACCTCATGCCTCAGAAGAGCTGCCCTGCACCCAGTATGCCACATGCTCGAGAGAGACTGTGTGTGTGTGATAATGACTGTATCAGTCAGTGCCAGCCTGTTGGCACAGGTCATTAGTGGTGTCAACGTGTACCTTCTCCGTCTCTGTCAGCAGACCACCCTAGATGAATGAAAAGACTTCTCACACATATAAAGACACTGTGACTCACCCCTCAGTCACAGCAGAGACATTTTGTGTAGTAACTTGAACTGGACTGGTCTTTCACATGCATATGAGTGCAAAAGAAGAAAAGAAAACACATTAAATCGGGCCCCCTGTCATCTAACAATTCAGCCCCCAAAGTGTATATGTATCTCTTTATTCCCATTAAAAGAACAATGTTAAATTCAGTAAAACATGCATTTTTTTTTTCAAAACAAGCTGCCACATAGAACAAATTGTAAAACTAGTTCATGGGTGCATTGTACAACAAGGGTTAGGGTTAAATCAACATACCCCGAGATCAAACAAGAGACAAGTTTCAGTTACTGGCAGTGTGTGCACTTTTGTCCATGTAACAATAGGTAGGTATTACATTGTGTGTGGGTCTCTTTTATCTACCTGACTCCCCCCTTCCGGGCTTAGATGGCCATTGTTGGTAGGATCACTTGAGCACGTGCCGCAGTCGTGTGGCGACACAACAACAATCCAGCTGATGATGCCCGTTACTCCCTGTGGGGAATGATGGCAGCTTGTTTAATGATGACTTTACATACAGAACAGAGGCTTACACTTTGTGGTTTATTCCCTATACACACTGGCTGTTATGTAACAATTAACAAAAAAGATAGATGGATTGAAAGTTTATCTTTGACTTGGATTCGTACCAGCACTCCCAACCTACAGAAAGGTGACCTGTGGAGCTTACAACATCAAAACCTGTGGTGAAAAATATCAGTTTGCAGACAGAGGGGGGGGGGGTAGTCACTTCACAGAGGAAAGGTTTGTACTGGGACACTTCTGCGTTTCTCACGCAGGCACAATCAGGAGGGGGGAGGGGGCGATGGGGAGAAACTGGGGACGCATCAAAAGATTTGTGTGCAAAGAGGAGCGAGTGAACCGGCTCTGTGTGTGGAGGTGGGCTTCTTGTCCGGTCCAATGTGTTGGCATGTGATTGTAGTGGTTCAGCCATGTGTGGTCAACTGAGGATTGATGTTGGATTTGGAGTCACATGCACATTTCTAAGCTTTAAAGTTGGTTAAGGAAAAAAATACAATATTCCAAAACCAGGCCCCTCATGATGACTCAGCTTTTAGTTTCCTGTTTAAGCATTTTTTTTCCCCCTAAGTGATGGGTCCTGCTGTGCCGGACACATTGTGACCAGAGGCATTTTGAGGTTTCTCTGCGAAGTAGTTTGACATTTTGTCAAAGAGTTATTGTGTGGTTATCTAGGGAAACTACTGGATTTTCTAACTGTTCATTCATATTGTGCCTCTTGTGCTAAACGATGCAAATGAGGATCTAGATAAACGAGAGGGAACACTGCCTACACAGTTATTTCAAGATAACTCGGACAGGAAACAAGCCACTACGCTCAGCAATTTCAACATTTCACCAGCGTCTTCTGTGTTATACAATTAAAGACATAATGTAATTGATCCTTGTGAAAACCCTGGACAGTGTATATCTTATCAATTCCCACAACTCTGTTTTGGAGTAGAGTATGACCTGTAAATGAAAGTTGTTAATGCGCTAAAAGGCTTTGAGAGCTGGCAAAGTCTGACACCGGCTAGCAGGCGTTCCCACATTACAGTAATAAATGGAGTAATCTTGATGATAGTTTTGTTTTTTATGATTCACAGTGGAGGACAAGTAGGGTTCAAATGTATGTTAAAGTCAATGTGAATTTTACCTGTAATTACACTAATGGTCGACAAAATCGGCCTTGATCCAAGCAAAACACAGACCTGTTTTTGAAAGCTCAATTTTGCGGGGGAAAATGTATTTGTTTTTGTAGACAGTGCCAGTGGCCTGCACACAGACTAAACTTTCAACAAAGAGAAGAGACCCCTCTTTGGCAAAGGGCTAAAAGTTTAAATAAATAGAGCAGACGAGGTAGGCCAAGGTCGAGTCTGTGTGGCTCCATATCTTGCATGCTGAGTATCGGGGGGGGGGGGTTTTAGACAGCAACCCAACTGCTCTCTACACCTGTGAAAACTAGAGGGCCAGATATCAACGGCAGCCAAACCAAAGAGATGTGGCACCACAGCACAAATAAAAAAGCAGAATAAAACAGCAGCTATGCCAGTTAAAGCTGACATCCAGACCGGTGCTGTTTCTCAACAACTTGGACTGCACAGTTGCTTGGAGATCAAATGAATGCTGTCGTTATTATATTTCTACTGCTTCTCTGACTGTCTGCTCTTTGCTGACTTTCCACACTTGGCTCTCTAGCTTTTTGTGTGTTGTTAACAGAACAAAACTATTAAACTCAAAGCTATGAAGGGATTTAAAGAGAAAAATTTAGCGCCGCCTGTTGTGTTCATTTTAGCGAAAAGTTCAATATATGTTTCTGTTTATTAGTTATCACCATAAGAAGTTTTCTTTGTTCAAACTGTTGACCAACTTTTCATTTCCAAAAAGTACAACATTTGAAATGGTATCTTTGTTTCGTTCGGGAAAGTAGTATTGAAATTAATCACAGACAAATCCACATTATGAAAATAGTACCTTTTTTGGGGGGGGGTTTATCAGGTGTATATACGGAATAGATGTTAGTAGATATAAATGATGGGCAAAGGCTTGATCTTAACCAAACCTGACCTCAGAAACTCTTTTACCAGGGTCATAGGGTCAAAATGTCTGAAAGGGTTACAGTCCCAATGTTATTGAAATGGAGAAAGTGATTTGTGAGCTTGGGTTTGTTGTTCTTGTCTGGTTCTCTGGTTTTGCTTAAATGTTTTATAACATTTTATTCCCTCTCATAAAAGAATAAGATGGCAAGCAGACATCTAGTCCCTTCAGTCCTCATGTTGTCCTCCAAAGGCTTCAATTCTTAAAATTTGTTTTCAGATACTTTTATGTTTCAACTGCATGTCGGATTGCCAGTTCAACTATTTTTCCTCCTGATACCAGTGCCAGTCTTTTTTCCCCAAATATAAAATCTGTGTATCTGATTGTGATTCTGGTTATTTTTATCATGTAAGGTTACATTGGGCCTGGACTGGAATTTGCGTGGCACTAAAAGCTGAGCTGATGTCCCGCTAAATATAACTGAAACCAAGAATTTTATAAATAAACTGGATTGGTTGCATCACTGCCTGGTACCCGAACTGCCAATACCCTCTAGTGTATCAAATCAGTGCATCTGTAATGTATTATTACATTACATATGTTTTTTTTCACTGTCTCACAATAACATAGATGTAATTTAAGATATCTCTATAAATCCATTATGCGGCTATTAAACATGTTAGAACCACAGTCTCTGTTGTGTTCCTCACTGTCTGTGTTCTGTTGTAGTGGCCGACTGCAGGGACCTCGTCAGCACATCTGGCCACTCTCACACCATGGCCAAAGGGCTTCTGACAACACGTGATGTGGTTGTGTGTGTGGTTGTGTGTGTGTTTGCTGTGTGTACGTTTGTCCACATGCCCTGTTCACTGGATGGGATTCTGCTGCAGATGTGTCAACATGCCAGGGCTCAGTCAATGTCGCTGTAGGTCAGAGCTTTGACCCCACAACATTTCATCCATGTGGACAAGAAGAAGAGCCACCTCAGTAATTAGGATTGGCTCTTTATCCCAGTCAGGCCTCACAAAGCTGATTTAGTCCTTGGACACTGGATTAGAATAGATCTCTTGATTAGTATTGATGATTCAGAATCTAATCATGCCAGGGTGCAGCTTTTTCGTGTCATGCTCTTGGCTCCTTTTGTATTTTGTGTGCTGTTCAATGGTTCGTAAACTTGCACGCCAGCCACGTGATCAAATACCATGATGGGCAGAAAGAATCCTTTTTCCTCATTCCAGCAGATCTATTTTGGTCATGTAAAGGCACTGCCTTATTGCAATGCCTCGGTGCTCTTTCTGACTCCCTTAGCAGAACATCCGAGTCATTAAGTGTGAGTTTGAGTGTGGTCTGTTGTGCTTGTGCTGCCACTACCTCTAGTCTTTGTGCTTGGTACCAGAGAGCGGCCTCGGGCTCCACAACGGAAGGAGCCCGCTGAGTGAAAGGGATCGCCATGAAACAACTGGCCCTACTCACCGCTCGCTGCTACTTGTAGGAAAAGGAGACAGCAGCCGCCAGTTATAGCTCATCAGTATTTCTTTTCCCTCTCTTGTGCTCTGCTATGCTTTGACTTTTCCTGAGAGGTTAAAGTGTGCAATTCCTCTCAGATGGGACGCCAAGAAACAGTACAACTCATCCGTCTGATCATCTTGGTCCACATTCCAGAACGCTGTTTTAAATAGATGCCTGGACCAATACTCATTCTTTTCACCTAAGAGCTCATGCATGACTCAATTGTCTAGAGCAAAAGGGGGGAGAAAACCACGGCAGACAGCGAGGAGTCAGCCTGACAGTAAGAAAGAAAGACAGACAGGCAGGGAGGAAGGAGGGAGGACTGGGCAGGTTGAGTCCACCTCCATCCTGCGGCCTGGCTGTTATCCTCCTGTTGCAATCTGAGCCAACAGAAATCAGGAATTTTCTGCAGAAGAGGGGAAGCCCGTGCAGGCAGAGATGTGGCACGAGTCAGCGTCATGTACGGTATGAGACAAAAGGCCTTTTTATTCGAGCTTTGTATAAGCTTTACACAGGCACTTTGATGACACATCTGGGTCACATTCGGAGGGCAGCAGCATGGGAAAACGCACCTCCTTTTGAATACGCCTCATCTGGGGCAAGTGAGGTGTCGGAAATCTTTCCCGCTTGCTGTGTGCGGCTCGTGTGTGTGTCACAGTGCATCTCTGCGCCATACCAAATAAATCCTTGTCTCTACTGGGGAAAAAGTTTCAGGGCCGTAAAACATCTTTAGGTAGTTTGTGTGTGTGGGCTTCTCAATAAAACCTGTGTGTGGCCTTTTCTCTGCATGTCTTCAGACAATGCCAGCCATAGTTAAAGTGTGATGGAGGTGCATGGTGCCTGCCAGGAGCTGGACAGAGAGGAGGAAGCCGTGTCCGATGGGTAGCTGCCTCTCTTTGTGCCTCTGAGCGCAAAGCCTCTGCAGACCAGCTTGGATGACGCTGTAAATCATGTCAGCTGGCACAATGAGGGACACAAATCCACACCCATACTAAACATGCAGCCAGATGCAAGCATGCACACACACTCTGTCCTATTACAGCCAATTTGTATTATGTGTTTTATGAGTCATTTTTTATAATAATTGCATCCCAGAAGTCTTTTGCTGTTACTTTAACAAACAAAAGATGCACACAAGTGTTTTCTGGCTGCTCGTATGCATCACAAATCTCAGCTGACGCACATCTTCAACCGTTCTCTCTGTTGTTGAGGCGTGGGAGGGGAGGTCCTGTGTTTTAATTAAACTTGTAAGGGCTGTTGTGTTTGGCAGAACTATATTGGTGTTTGTGTTTCCTAAATCCCCGCTTTCATTTTGGTTTACGACCCCGCTTTGAACTGCGTCCTTGCTCCCCCACAATGAAGTTTCCAGACATTGTGGGACAGCAGTGTCTGTGTCGGGGCGCTCCTCCTATCGTCTGTTTGCCACGTTCAATGTGCGTTTCATGGATTTATTTTGACATTTTTCAAACCCACAGTCAACAATGTTCCCAGTTGTTGGTTTTGCATGGTCACAAATTGTCAAAAAAAAGTAGCTGGTTTTGTTGAAAATTCATCACTCAAATGTTTGACTTGCACATTTCCTGAAGGATGTGGTGGATTTGCAGTTTCTTCATATTGGTTCAAAAATGAACCATACCCACAGCTGCTCTTAATAGAGGAATGCTATCACACCTCGACAGACTTTCTGTTATGACGTCTCTGATTCTCCAAAACTCAGTAGCTCAGTTGAAATTGACCTCATTCTGCTGCTAAATAAGCTCAGAGACGCAGGCTTTTTTTCCTAAATTGTTTGCTGGATGTGATGAATATAGCCAGTCCTTCAGGGACAAACAAACAACTTCCTTAGCCACCACAGCAGGCCACTCCTCAGGAGAATGAGCCTTCAAAGAGAGGAAAAACAAGCTTGAAATACCTCTGCGCCTTATTTCTTTCCCTTACTGTATGGCTTGAAAGTGAAACGAGATCCAGTGTCATGTGTGACTAAATTTACAACTGTGTGTGGGTTTTTTGTTCTTTATTTATGTTGTTGTTTGTATGTTGTCATAAACATGGGGGGGGGGTTGGGATTTCCCCTGTCTTAACTTGATAGAATAAACCAGTAATTCTAACAAATCTTTCTATATAATAGGATTTTACTTTATTTTGGAGCTGCTCTAGTTATTATTACATTAGATTCCTATAGTAATTTACCATTTCATTCTAAAACGACATACTTACAAAAATAAAAATAATTCAGTTTCCGGCCAACAGTTAGGTAAGAGGATTGATATCACACTCACTGGACTACAGCCAGACTAGTTTAGCATAAATACTTGGAATGAGGAAACTGCCAATTTGTTTTGTTCTTTTGTATGCATTAAAAAAAAGAGATGTAACATGCAAGTTGGTGATCTTTAGAGGCTAGCTATTTCCCCCCCGTTTTAAGTCTTAATGCTAAGCTAAGCCAAACATTACTTTGCTCTGCCTTCATATTTAACGAACATGCGTGGGATTGGTATCAATCTTATCTAACGCTCAGCATGAAAGCTAATAAGCTTATCTCCTAAACTCTAGATCTATTTCTTTAAAAGTATTCAAAAATAACATTTGAATCCACCTTCAACAATTCATGGCCTTTTTTGTATGGTGGTATTTTGTACTTATTTTCACAGATAACTAAACATTTTTCATTGAGAAATGAATGAGAAACCAGTTGAATAGTATTTAATAGAGTTGCATGGTCACATACATTTATGTCTGCTCAGGTTCTATTGGAGTGGTTGACGGTGAGCGTTCAACACAGACATTAAATCAGAAAATACCAACTGTAATACATTAAACAATGCAGGTAAATGATGTAAACCAATGTAAGGATGGATTTCCCCTCCAACAGGCAGACACAATTCTGAGAATGGTTGAATAAGAGAATGCAGTGGAAAATCCCCAGGCCAAGATTAGAAACGAGCCATGAGCAAAGTGAGGGAAGAGGGTGAAGATTTGGGGTTAGAGTGAGAGGGGAATATGGACGCCGGCCTGGGTGGATGTTAGTGGGTTTTTTGAGGGAGGAGTTGCTGGTTTTGTGCAGAGACGGTTTGCTGTGAGACTGCTCACTGCAGTTCCTCCTTAATTACAGCTCTGCTGGACGACAAGGCCAGGCATGCTCTGTGTGTTGCACTGGAAAACCCTAAAAAATTCACACATACAAATGTGATGAACACAAGTGCAAGCTTGAGCTAATGATTTGTGTCCTTTTAGGAAATCTTGGTTAATCTCACATGTAGGCTGGCTTGAAAAGATTGTGATTGTCACTGACGGACATATCGTATCTGGTTTGCTGTAGTATTTTAGATATTTCAGATATTTACCACCATATCTGAGTGTTTGTTACTTTTCTAGCTCTGGGATTCTCTAGTCTTCTTTTAGTAACTTTTGGATCTTTTTAACTGATGACTTTTCAATGCTAGTTCCACTTTAAGAATCATATAAAAACCTTTTCATTTGTATCCTCGTAATCCTCTAATGATCAGAACTACATCCACTTCGGGTTCTGGCCTAAGCAAGCTGAGCCATGAGAAGTGCACGGTAGCTAGCACAACATCAACCTAGCAGTGCCTCTGCAGAGGGTTATTTTGGGAGTCCATAATTACAAAGGAGGGACCGACTTTGCTTCACGACAGCTCAACCGCACCAAACACACTCACCAATGGCAAGGTTTGCTTCAGAGCCACCTGGTTTACTCTAGGTTAACGGTGTCTTGGGTACAACAACAGGCTCATGCTAACTGTTGGTAGGTTTAGATATTAAACAAATAAATCTGTCAGCTCCATTCTTTTTGTAATTCCATGAAGGTTCTCCACTTTTGCTTTAAAATGAGTGAGGTTTGTTGTGCATGCTGCTGATGCACATGAAAGGCACATATGCTATAAGTACTGTGTACTACCAACACATGCGCTCCTTGTTCCTGATACTAACATGACCTTGTAGCATGTGATGTTATTTATTTTCCCCATTTGATGACCCTGGTCAGAAGTTCAGTCCCAGAGGCAAAAAAAACATGCATAACTAAATCCACTCAACATGAAAGCCTGTGCAAACATGGCTATATGGGCTGTGTTCAAATGCAGCATATGAAATGTACACTAGTGTGTCTGTCTGAGTTGGGGTGTGTGTGTGTATATATATATATATATATATATATATATTATTTATTTATTTGTTTGTTTGTTTGTTGTAGGTTTCTTGGTTTTTGCTCAGTGGGACCCCTGATCCCTACCCTCCCCATACTGGAGGAATTAAAGGAACAATTACTGTCGGCTAAATGAGTATAGCCATATATAGGTCATGGGACTAAAACAATGAGACAAGCTGTCATGCCACCTCACCAGTCTGGCAATTGTTCAGCCATAACCCACACTGGAGTGATTTGATTGGCTAGAACGGAGCCAGCAGTATTTATGATTGGCTATCACAAATCACCAGAGCTAACGGTGGCCATCGCAAACCTCTTTTAACATGAAAGCAAATCAATAAGAGGATCTAAAGCAGGCGTCTTATCTATGTTTTTTTTTTTTTTCATTGTGTAATTGATTTATCTTTGAAGAATTTCTGCATGATTTAGTCATTGGATATTTGGTTGTGTTTTGCTTTGCTTTACTATAGTCAGTCTCTTGAGATATTAGTTGAATTATTCACAGCTGCATTTTGTCACATACTTTTGATTGATTCATCTCTGATTCAGGGTCAGTTCACAAAGTGAGTACTAAAGGAAATTGTGCAAAAAAAAAAAAAGTAAATGCACTGTATAAAATGGTAATGTGAAATCTAAAATACCAGTTATGGCTCTTTAACGTGGAGCAAAAAAAGTGAACTGTTGACTATTGCCTTTCAGTCATAGTCACATAAAGGTGGACAAGTCTAGTTTACTGTTTTTAACTGAGCCAAATTTTGGATGACTGCAGTATTGGTGCATTCAGTCTGAGAACTCCAATAAAACTTCATAAATTACTAAACAAACTAAGCTTTAACCTAAAGCCTTGCTCTTCTTTAGAAATTTGCCATCTTATGAGCTCCTGAACTGACTCACAGATGTCTGGCAGCAATAGACCGACACACTGTGAGAAGATGTTGCCCCTTCTCTCCTACCAACCCTCCCCCTCTTCTGCAGACATGTGGGCCACGAGTTGGTGGTTGAATCAGGCCAACTCAGCAGTTCAGGACGGGAGAGGAAGGAAAAGAATGGAGGAGGGGAGCACCAAGCCCTGACTCTTGTCCTGATATGAATTGTGTCCCAGAGACTCGCCGAAACAATGGACACTGACAGCTCATGTGGAAATACTCCCACAGACAGTTTTGACATTGTGTGTGTATGTATGTGTGTGTGTGTGTGTGTGTGTGTGTGTATGTATGTGTGTGTGGGAGAGAGATAGCGAGAGAGAGAGAGAAGTGACTAGATGAAGTAAACTACAAAAGGAGTCAGTGGAGCAAAGCATGGAGCAGGAAGAACTAAGGATATGTGTCACCACACACAGGAAGTGTTCTGTTATGCTGTGTGGTTGTGTAAGAGCGGGTGTTGGTGTTTCAGGTACAGGGGAGGACGGGACTAAGGCCTGTTCAAGCTTGCAAAAGATTTACCCAATCACACACACACAAGAGGAATGGGGGCCCCTCACCTGGAGGCCAGGAAAGGGCTTTTCATTGACCCACGCTCATTGCTTCGTCGAGGTCAATGAGGTGCTCGCGTAAATGGCAGGATCCACCACGTACCAGAGGGAATCGAATGCTGAATCCCCTTTTTAAAGAATTCAGAATAGTGATGTCCAAGTGGATCAACTACAAAAATGGACAAGAAGTCCAAATTCATCCAAAGCTATCATTCTGTTTTGCTTCAAAAACAAGGCACGCTGCCAGCAGAGCTTATCAATTGTGTGCGTGTGCGTGTGCGTGTGCGTGTGTGTGTGTGTGTGTGTGTGTGTGTGTGTGTGTGTGTGTGTGTGTGTGTGTGTGTGTGTGTGTGTGTGTGTGTGTGTGTGTGTGTGTGTGTGTGTGTGTGTGTGTGTGTGTGTGTGTGTGTGTGTGTGTGTGTGTGTGTGTGTGTGTGTGTGTGTGTGTGAGACTGCGTTTGTCTGCTTGGATAAGGATAAAAAATTATCTCATTCAGCTTCGGAGACAACATTTTCTCTGGCCACTTATAAATCGAGTTGCAGTGTGATGGATTATTTTTCTGGCCCACAGTGTGAATGAGATGAATGTCTCCAGAGGCAGCTTCATAACAGAGGATCACTTTTCCTGTGGGTTGATGGAAGACCTTCTCAGCAAGGCGTCTTCTGTGAGACGGACTATCTCACCCTTTCTCAGTCTCTCTTTTTTCCCCCGTAAGCCGGCAGTTAACAACAAATCAAAATTGGCTGTGTGATGGGACGTCACTCTTTGCACCCGTTTACAGAAGAAAATTTGTCAATTTTCAAGTATGCGTGTGTGTGTGTTTACTTGCTTTTTTTTTTCTCATTTCCTTGCCTCTCTGCTTGAATGTCACGTCCTCCAGCATTTCTTTTTCTGTTTGCACTATGCGTGTTTGTGACAGGGAGAGAGACAGACAGACCATAATCTTCCTAGTCTGCTTGTTGTCACCTGCAGCCGATGAAAGATTAGAAAACCCAGATCAGATGATGATGGAAGAGGTTACAAACTAGGACAGTAGTAGAGGTTTTCCTGAGTTCACATGAGGTTTTGAGGATTAACGAGTCGGGTTGGGTCTAGTTTCACTACATTTTGGAGCAATGAAGACTTCTAGATGGCAGTATGGACGAAAGGTTGAGGGACACTAACCAGACACATAAACATGCAAACCAGAAAGCACCAAAAGTCAAACTATGTCTCCTATTTAGTAATGTATAATAATTCTACAGTATTTTTTAGATGTGTCAGTTTTTATATTTGGCTTCCAAATATTGTTAACCTACTCATGTTCGCTAAATACACAGAGTGAGATATGTTATTGCAAGCCTCCGTGGTTTTCTTCAATTCAGTTGGTTTATACAATGTAGTAAATGTTTCAGTTCACTACTCCTCCAGAGCACCCACCGCATTCTCTTAAGATGTGGGTTTGTTATTTTTAGCTCTTGCTGCCAGTGTGGCTACATTTGATAGCAATTCACGAAACCTGTTTGACACTATTTAAATAACATGCATATTTTCAACATCGCAACAACAAGTGTATCTCTTCTCTTAATAATAAAACTATCTCAACGAGCTATTGAAAATGAACCATATTCCCTTTTTCCCCACTTCTTAAGTGAGCCCCCATGAATAATATTCACACAGCACTCATAAACGTTGTTCTTCTTCATTAAGAAATGTGAAGCAAATCCAATTGAAAGCAAATCTTCTCAGCCTGGGGGCTCATTAAACATTATTTGATGGTCAAAGAGGCTGAAGGCTGCAAAGCTTGTGTTTTGGTTTGTGAGTGTGGGAGACAAATTAATTTAATTCAGCATTTGTTGTGATGTTAGTCATGAGTTCTCTTTTGAGTTTCTCTCTTGTGCGTCTTTGCTTTGTTAAGAGGAATATAGAAAGATTGGATATAAGGAAACAGTATCTTGTGTTATCTCATATTTTAGAGTCATTCTGTTGTCGGTGTTATCCTTAAGTCTGTCCTACTCTCTCAATCATTTAATCACTCGTGTGGACTCTCGTGCAAACAGAAGGCCAGACAGGTGGCAAGGATACAAGTCCAAGTCTGCTGCTGTGACGTGGATCTATTTCTCCTGATCCCATCTTCACCAAAATGCCCGTAAAATCGTTTGTCATACGATTGCACTAGTATGTTTTAATGTCCTTAATGTTGTCTTTGAAATATACAGGATTGGTCCATCTTTTCTTATGTAAAAAGTCCAACATATCCATTACCTTTTTGTATTCCACACTGACATGTATTTATATCTTCACGTGGGTCAGTGAAGGCTTTACTCCGGGTACCTGTTGGCCAGATGGCGGTGGAGACTTTGTGGAGCTTAAATCAACAGCATGTGTTTTCTTTGGTTGGAAACATGCATATGATCAGCAGAGAGGCAGCTGGATTAAAACCAGGAGCAGTAGTTAGTTTTATTGAAGAAAGAAAGAGAGAGGAAGAGAAGGAGGAGGCAGGAAAGTTAGTGAGCCCCCCAGTAGCACTTTCTCTAAAGGGGGGGAACACTTGACGGAGTGGAGATTGTTCCTTTTTGAAAGCTTGGAGGAATGCAGGACCTGTCTACTCCATCGCTCTCCTCTTCCTCCTTCTTTGATGTCCCTCCCTCCCCTCCTCTGCTATACGTCACACACACACAAACACACAGGTTAATCTCCTTGTGTACGCACACGCGCGCTCACACTCCCTTCTCTTAAAATACCTTTCTCTTGGTCTTAACCTCTGTTCCCCTTGTGATTTGGCCCAAGGTTTGCTTGTTTATTGGCGGTGTGTGTGCATATATGTGTGTGTGATCGGGTTTGCTGATACCTTACCTGCAGCGAGTCTTAAACCTGTGACTCCCACCCCACCCCACCCCACCCCACCCAACCACACAGTACGAGCCAGAACGGAGCAGACAAGGCAGCTCCATTTAACGTGTCCCAGATGTGCAGCCCGGCCCCTGTGCGCCGCGGTAACTGCTAGTGAAATGAGTGCAGGGAGTGAAGGAATGGAGGGGGTGCGTGCAAAGAGCTACCCAGAACACATTTGCATGCAAAAAGTTTTATAGCTTTGTCTTGTTTTATCAGGAGAAAATAAACTTTATCTAGCAGACCGTTTTTACCTGAGTCTCACCTGATTCTTGTTCAATTTATCTAATCCTTTCTTTTTCTTTGTTTTCTGTTATCTATGGAAAGCATGAACCAATTCAAATGCACACCCACGGATGATTGTGGGTTTTTGAAGTTGGTAAGGCAACATGACAGTCCAGACTCAAGGCTCTCTTTATTTTTATCCGTTTTTTTGGGAGTTCACATGAAAGGAATTACAGTTATGCTTTTGTGTATGTGCACAGTAGTGTGTTTAGCCTCCTGTATGCAGTAGTGGAAGAGGATTTCAGATACTTTACTTAAGTAATAGTAGTAATACTATTAACGTAAAATATAACTACTCTTTTGCATGTATAAGTCTTGCATTCAAAAATGCATCCAAGTAAAACTAAGTAACCATTATAAATAAATACATTTCTTAAAAAAAACCTCATAATGCAGAATGGCTCATTTTAATTGCTATATTTTTACGTTTATGTGTTTAATAATATCGAAGCGTTTCATTTATAACAATGCAACAGTCAACAGTACATTTTATAAACCGATATGTGCGTGTTAACTTTTACTTTGTAAATAGTAAGGGCTGTAGTGAAGTAGTATAAAGTAGCAAAGAAATATTCAAGTAAAGCACAAGAACCTCAAAACTGTACTCCAACACAGTACTTAGTTATGTTCCACCATGGCCTGTACTTCCGTTCTCCTCTCTGCACCTATAACACAGCATGCAGAAGATCACAGAAACTTCCAGTAAGTTTCTCCCCAACCCTCAGTGCAGCTGTCGATTTTATAACCACGTACGTTTATCAAGCTTCTCCAAATTTCCACCCTGACACTGCCTCAACCACCCTTGCAAGAATGTGAAATATGTTTGCATGTTGAAAAAAAAAAATAATACCACTTTATTCTGTCTGGATTCTTTTTTCAATGTTAGTGTTAGCTGAACGTCTTGGCAGCGGTCAGCCCCCTAAACACACAGATAGACTTCCCGGTCGTCTCCAGTGGAGGAAGAAAAAGGGACGTCCAAGAATACTGATTGTTTTGGTTCATTCCTCACATTTATGTGTACGTCTCGTTGGAAGGGGCTCCACGTGTACTTAACATTGACAAAGGCAAAAACTTGACATGTCGACTCAAAACGTTTTTGTTTTTTTTTGCTTCAGCTTGTTAAGATGTGAGAGGAAGGCAATTAATTTTGCTGTATTTGGATGAGTCGTATGAAACCACTGGAGAGTCATGAAAACCCAACTATTTCTGAGCCCACGCTATGAGGAGGAAGCAATAGAAAAGGGCTCTGCATTTCATTAAATCATGTCTTTTCTAATGCAAACAGGACAAAGAAATGCTAATGTGGCTGAAGGGGGATGTTTTTCAGTGGCCGTATACGCTTACCGTACTGTACCGCATTGTACTGGGTTGTCTCGTTTTGGCTGTGCGCTGTCATGTGCTGTTTCATCCCGTTCTACTTTGTGCCATATTCTTGGTGGTTTTGAAAGTGAGGAGCTTTCAGCTGTGTGTGTGTGTGTGTGTTTTTGTGTGTGTGTGTGTGTGTGTGTGTGTGTGTCCGTCTGTGGGGCCCAGGAATGAAGCCCACTGCCACAGCATCCAGTGACCTAATGCAAAAGGCAGCAGGGTCTAGCACCAGTCACCATTCTCTCTGCGTGCTTCGTCTCTTCCCCCCTCTCCAGTGATTATGGTCTCTCCTGTCACTAAGCACTTTGTCACGCTTGGCCGAAAACCATGATGGGGGCTGGGGGGGTTGTTGGGGTGCAGGAATGTCACTTGCATAGATGGACTGTAGCTGGATGTGTTGCAGACAGAGCAACATGCCGTAGGTCATAGGTTGTAGTTTTAGCATACAGAAGTGAACTGATGAATAGATATCGAGGCTTTCCTGTGAGAACTGTGCTTTTAAAAATGAAAAATATAAAATATCAACTTGTCATGATCACATCTGCACAGTAAATACAAAGCTACAGCCAGCAGGCAGTAAGCTTAACTTAGCACAAGGACAGGAAACCACTAACTTGGCTCTATCTATAGGTAAAAAAAAATCCAACCAGCACATCTAAAGCTAAATAAAAGCCATAGTGTAAAACCATCAGTTTGCCTTTTAAGTTTATCAGAAAATTTTGGAGATAGTTTTCACCAGACATTGACAACATGGTAATCTGTGCTCAAGATGCTCAATATCATGTCGCTTTATGTATCTCGGCCCATTTGGAACAGGCTGATTGCTTGGCCTACGTTGTTGCTGCTTGCGGCTTTCTCGAGAACCGCTCATCCAACAACTTCTCACTAGACTCTGCACTTCCTTGGTTCCTCAGTAGTACAGTCACCAAGTGTGAAGCCCACCGGGTTATCGGTGGTCGAGAATAGCAGCAGTTGGCTATATTGCTTTTGTGAAGCAGTCTGAAAGGATTGTGTGTTTGCAAGTTCCTCAGCTGTGCTGCTAGTGTCTGGGTCATATCCCTGAGTCAAAATATCATTACCAGGGGGTCACACCCCTGACGGGCCACCACCAAAGCTATCAGCAGGGTGTAGATGTTGTCGCCTTTACCCCAAGTCTCACGTGCACAAAGTAACAAGGCTTTCCACTGAGATTAATGTTTTAAAATGAAAAATAATGAAAATTGGCAAAATTAACAATATAGTACTTAAATGGGGACGAAATAAAAAATATATATTTTAAATAATACTTTTTTAAATTATTTTTTTTAAGTTGCTTTGACTCAGCCAAGCAGTGCTTGAGCTTTTTATAAAGACGGTTACAGCATGATCTTCCATTTACTGCCCACCAAGACAAAGATTTCCATTCATACATATTAACATGTTCATGTCTCGTGCCACGCAGGCCCTGTGCATTCACACATGCTATAGCAGCTGTAACACTGACATATCATGAAAAACTATAAGTTCTGGCTCTGCTTCCAACACATGTATACCAAAAGTACTTAATATAGTGTGGCAACTTTCACAAAGCCCTGTGTGAAATATCACACATGAGGCCGGCCCCAAACACCTCTTCAACATTATATGTCTGAACTCGCGCTTAGTGATTGTAGTGCTTGAGGGGAACCACATTGATGCTTGCAGAGTAGCGTACACAAACACACATCATACAAATTCCCTGTTAAATAATTTCCTCATACCATTAGTATATTACTCACATTGCATCGCACCATTACATTACCGAAAGCATAAGATAGATTTGAAACGCTTTATCAAAAATAGAAGTGTGTTTATCTTTTGGTTAATTTCCATCGGCGTCTTTTCAGTCTGTGTTTACAGTCGTGCCGAGTCAGTAGTGTATGTTAGAAGTCCTGCCAGGAACAAGTGTGCGCCGAGCTTAATGGGTGATCATAAAACTCTTTAGACTCCTGTCTTTTATGGGAGACGGTGGAAAAGCAGTAGGACTTTAAAGGGCATTCTCTTCATAGCTTTGGTTAACTAGAGGTGTGCTGCAGGGAAACAAAGACTGTTTCTCTTCTTTTTCCAACAACAGCATGAGGCATTCAATAGCAACTGAGAGCCAGACGCAAATCACCTAGCTAGCTTCTAATCGGCCTGTTTTTCTGCCCCAATGCAGCATTACAACAAGACCTATATATATATATATATATATATATATATATATATTTATTTATTTATTTATTTATTTCAGGATCCATTTAGATGATGATGTCAGGTAGCATGACTGTGAAAAAAGATTAGCAATATGCCAGTGATGGATCACATTACTTAAAACAGCACCGAGGAGTGCTTCAAATAGCCAGTTGCTTTGGTTCAAAGCAGACCACGTCCGCTTTCAGAAGTTATGCAGGTCTTTAACCTGTTCGGAGATATCCCCAACTACGTCTACCACCACATTCCTTGAGCGTCACACACACACACACACACACACACACACACACACACACACACACACACACACACACACACACACACACACACACACACACACACACACACACACACACACACACACACACACACACACATGCAGACTCGTACACCCTGCCACACACATCAGCAGGGAGCAGATTGAAGGAGTCACCCAGAAGCTGTCTTTGCACCTCTGACCTCTTTCTCCTGACCTTGTGTGGGTTGAGGGTTGGAGTTGTAGCATCATGTGGTTTTCAGCGCCAGTATTCCCTAAATTAAACACCTATTCATGATTACTTTATGCCAGTATGGCATGACAAAGTTATTGCTTACGATCTGGAAAGCATAGCAATTTGGAAATCCCTCTGTAAAATTCTGACCTTCTTTTTTTATCCATCCAGCTGTGTCAGAGCTCTCAAATTACTCTTACTGATATTCTTTACCACAGATGTTAAGTGTTGTTTAAGTGAATGAATGTTTTTTCCATCCCTGTCAGCATTTAGCTTTGCTATTAGCTGTCCTTGGCTGCTGGAATTGTCTGACCTTAAGTTTAGAGCTAACTGAAGTTTAGGGTAAATGCAAACAGCTGGATTGTGCATGCACGGTCTTTGCGCTCTTAGATTGTGCATCAGCTACATTGACATTTCATATTCCGTACTCTGATCAGTGAATAACATGAGTTGTTAAATAACCATGTGAAAATATTGAGTGACCGCATATTGAAACAGCAAGTTTTTCTAACAGGCTTTGATCTGAGGTGCTGTTTAGCCTGCAGATGCCTCGCAGTCACCCGACGGTCTTTGATTAACGGGTTTACCCATCATGCTTCAGTGTAGCAGGGATTATGTTTGTCAGGAGTGGTTACGATAACCTTTGTGTGATCGGCTGGAACGTGTTCATTTAGTTTAGCTGTTTGTGTGTGTGTGTGTGTGTCTGTCTGTGTGTGCGCATGTGACTCCCACACTTGGCAGGATCAAGTTAGGACTAGAAAGCTGTGACACCTGATAGTTCGTCCTTACTTAGCTTCCTTGAAGTACTGACCGTTATGAGATTGGACTGGTTTAAAGAAGTAATTTTTTGATGTGTGATTTAAAGAGAGTAGTATTTTGCAATTATTCTCGACGGCAATCACGTTTGGTAAAACTACACAGTACAGTAGCACATGCAAATTTTTGCAGTTTTCTTCAGTAGCATAGAACATAATGTTTAACTTTTCAATGGAAAACCCCCCCTTTGTTTTGATGAATGCTCTGGTCCTGAATATAAAACCCCAGCCTTGAAGAAAGACATAGCCAGACAGGGCTTTGCTGCCACAGTCTGGGTTTATGATTCAAGTTATTAATTTGTTTGGCTTCTCCAAATACTGCAATCCCATGATGCTCCAGTGTGTTTTTCTTACCAGTGTAAGTTGCTGTAGCTTCAGTGATGTAAGGCATAGTGTAATTAAGGGCTGAAACTAACAATTATAATCATCATCAATAATCTGCTGATTATTTTTCTTAATTAGTTGATTTATTCTTTTGGTGAAAAATCATAATTTTCCAATGGAGAAATAAAATTAATTTTACTGCGATTAAATCTAAAACAAATTCTCTCATTTGTGCTGGACCCAGAGGATGTGTGTTTACTGAAAAAGGGCTTAAACGATTAATTGATAACCAAAATAGTTGCAGACCGATTTTCTGTCGATTGACTTTTCAATTAATCGACTATTTCTTCCAACTCTAGAGGACTTTAAGGGTAAATACTGGGTATTTCCGCTTTTTTGAAACATAAAGTGACTTCAGGGCTTGCTGAATGTGAGACTGTCTACTTACAGTGTCATTGGTTCACCTGCGGCAGTTTTCATTGTTTAACGCCTTCCTTGTACATACTTCACATTCTACCACAAACTATGTGACGTTTCTGGATGTTTGGTACTTGTATAGCTTTTTACATGATGCATGAAACTTTAATTAACTTTTTCGTGAGGTAGACAGCTGTCTTTACAAAGTCAGCACCTGTGTTACTTTATCAGTTGGTTTACACTGGGCTAGTTTTCTGCTCACTATGTTTCCCTTTTAGTTGCTGGTCTTACTTTCTTAGAAACAGAAATGGAGGGGAGAGATGTGTTAGTTACACTGCTGAACAATAAAGAGCAAGAACAATTAGCCCGACATAATTTAGACATAGACCCTTTAAAATGAGTCTGTGTAAACCCAGATTTAACCCCTGCTCAGCTTTACTTCAATCTTTCCTCTTCAGCTAGTGCCCCAGGACATATCAAACACACCCCATGTCTTTGTATCTGTGGGTTTCTTTAAACAAATTACGCCAACATGGGTTTCTTATGGGATTATGCAGAACAGCTGTGAGACATTATAACTAGAAAGCATGCTTATAGTTGTACATATAGGCTTTCTGACTTAAGATCATCTGTCCTACCAAAGATGCTGGTGATGTGGTGTGCCATGTGGTTTGAGACAGAGGTGCGGGTGTGGAAGGTGGAGGGTGTTACACCAGAGACCTGTAATGAGACTCTGCAGCGATCCCCTCCAACATGGTTCCCATCAGGGAGACTTGCACTTGTGGCAGAAAATCCAGCCCTGTAGCAAATGCTTTATCTGGATTCAATCAAATCCGCTTCTCCCAAGACATGCCCACAAAACTAGGAATACCATGCACTTTAAGTTTGATGATATTCAGATTGGTTTCTTTTAAAATTGCATATTAAATAAATCCCTTTTAAAATTTTAAAGAAGCAAAAGTTGATAAGATAACGCTTTTTCTTTATCCGTTTTGGCACTGCAGTTTGGCTCAACTCAGTGAGTACTTAACAGCATTATTTCATTCCGTGCCAAGAGACGTCAATCTACTTTATCACGAACACTCGTTTATCATTCTTATTTACCCCCCGATTTAGTCATCACCCATTCCCCATGTGTACTGTGGTCTGTGACACTGCTGACACCCACAAGAGCTGCCTCTTCTCTCCTGGCAGTCACTTTCACACTATTTCCCCCCTCAGACCCTTTATTTCTGATGCTGTGGTAAAACATGCTGCTTACTCAACATTCTGCTCAGGAGGAGCAAGAGGAGACGGTTCAAGGAAGAACATTTGTATTATTGATGTGTCAGCATCGCATAGGGCGATGCATGGCAAACATCCAAGCTCTTCTTAGGCCGAAGGGTCAACTGGCCAGCTGGCTCTGCTCGGAGACTCCATATTCAATGTTCTCACCTTCCACAGTGTACTTTAAGGACGGGGCCAAAAATTACAGTGTGCTTGCCTGTAATAATTTCGGAAAGCAGGTGTCCGAAACAGCAGGGTAAAGATGACTCATAACCGTTGCCATGGAAGTGCAGGAGCTGATGCTCCCGCCTGGGGACCCTCACTTCCTGTCACATCAGGCTCTGCTGTGTCCAGATTTCCTGTCCGCCTGAGAATTGAAGATTAGACGGCAAACAAGTTGTTCTGTTTTTCCGCCATGGAGCATACTCTGAAATTATTTCTCGCTATCGTGTCTTTATCAGAACCACAACTCAATGAATGCATTCAGGCCTTTTTTCCCTCAAGTGCGACACCTCAGAGTATATTTTTCATTCCACTCTTGCAAAGCCTCAATCCTCCCTCCTTTATTTTATCTAAGCAAGTCCCTGAGCATGTTTGGCAGCGCCTACATTGTTCTGAATCAGCGAGTCCTCTATAAGGGTTTTCATTGTTTTATTGATTGCTCCTAATCTCTGGTTGGAAACATCATGCTTTAACTGAGATTACCACACTGATCTTCCCCTGCAGCTCATTCTTTCCACATTGTATATTATCCTTTGGGTCAGCTAGTTTTGGACTGTTAACAATATGTTGAGTTCTTTGTTTGTCCTGAGGATAGATAATGCATGTATGTGCCTGTGTAGAAATGCACACCGGAGATCTCTCCAGCTGCTGCCTGGTAGCAAAGGGGTGGGTCTCCTCTGTCAGCACAGGCAGGAATGCTCTGCACACTCAGCGTTTTATACAGACATACAAACACAGCGAGGGAGAGAGTCTTACTATTAGCCTTATGTGAATCCAGTTCACGTGCTCACATGTCATTTTTCATACAACGGTTTTACTCGTACTTAACTCACTTGTGAAGTAAACCAGCAATAACTCAGGCCTTGTTTGTGGCTTCAGAAATGAAAACTGTGTCAAGCCACAAGCTGTATAAATGATTAGCAGGTCTTTCACAGGAAAGTTATTTTAAAACACATCTGTGCATAGTTTGATAAAAGGTTGTTGAGTTTGTAAAGCAGGCTGTTTGATTTAAAGATGAAGGCAAAGATTCATGCACATGTTTTGTAGGCCTGGGATGGAAACTTTTCTGTCGTCAGTTTATTTTAACTGTCCAGATCCTCCTCCTCTCAAACTTTTTGTGCCTTACGTTGTTTAAGATTTTCCTTGTTGCCTTTTAACATCTGTACACATGGAAAAAAGACTGTTTTCAACATGTGTTGCCTGCATAATAACAATGATGAAACCTAATTTCTTACACTTTTTGTTGCTTCACAGAAGAGGTCGACTATGCTAACTACGGCAGCAACACGATAACTCGTAAGAAGAAGGCAGTGGTCGCACTGCGCAATAATGACATCAACCGCAAGCGGCCACACATCCGCATCGGCATGCCGCAGGACTTCCGGCCCGTCTCCTCCATCATTGATGTGGACATCCTGCCTGAATCCCACCGCCGTGTTCGACTGTATCGCCACGGCTCGGACAAACCCCTGGGCTTTTACATCCGAGATGGAACCAGCGTTCGCGTGACCCCGCACGGGCTCGAGAAAGTCCCCGGCATCTTCATATCTCGGATGGTGCCTGGAGGGTTGGCTGAGAGCACCGGGCTGCTGGCGGTTAACGATGAGGTGCTGGAGGTTAACGGCATCGAAGTGACTGGGAAGTCCTTAGATCAGGTAACGGATATGATGATTGCCAACAGCCACAACCTGATTGTGACCGTCAAGCCGGTGAACCAGCGCAATAACGTGGTCCGCAGCAGCCGGATCTCTGGGAGTTCAGGCCAGTCGTCTGACAGCAGCGGATCGACGGGTTACCCGAGTTTGTCAGTGGCGTCCATGGGGGCGATGTCCTCTGGAGCACATGGTTACCAAGACGATCTGGAGAGTGACGAAGAGACAGATATTGTCATTGAGAGCAGCATCAAGCGGCCTTCTCAGAGGTCCAATGCTTCCCTGGCGTCCAGTGCGTCTCGCACACACCAGCAGACACCGACGACAGCTTCAGGCCCAGCGGCACCTCCAAGCCCGCCCACACGTCCTTCATCGGTGGTCTCCACTGCCTCCTTCCACTCCCAGCCGAGCCTCAACGGAGGATCCCACCACCACCACCACCACCATCACCACCACAGCAGCAGCCTCAGCTACCAGCTCCACAGAGACCTGAACCTTCAGCACAACCCGCACCAGCAGTCCCAGCACCGTCATCACCAAGTACAGCCTCCGCATCACAGCAGCAACCCGGCCCTCCGCCACAGCAACGGCAGCCTGCACAAAATCCTCAGCTCCCTGAAAACGGACCCACGACACAGCCTAGCACTGCCAAGGGGAGGGGTGGAGGAGGACGGCACCGTCATTACCCTATAATACTTATAAACACACACACACACACACACACACACACACACGGACAGAAACATCCCAACTGCTCAGAGACTTAAACTGGAAAACCAGGCCGGATAAATATGAGCTTGAGTATGTTCTGTCAGATACAAATTTTGTGACTTCTGTTTGTTTTTAAAGAGATCATTGATAATTGGAAGTTACAAGCCAGGAAACAAGGAAAATGTTTTGTATATATTTCCTGTATTTTTTAAAGTTGTCTTTGTCTTACATCAAAAGATTTGTACGTATGTATGTCATAAGCATCAGAACAAATAACTGTTTTTAGGCGAGTCCACTGTATCTTAGAATTCTGAATGTGCCTACAGCCTAATATCTTTTGTTAGTGACCACTTTTATTAAGATCCTTTTCATTCTTATTACTGGGACCAATTTGGGGTTGCTTTATGGATGTTTTTAAAGAGTAAATCTATATTTCTTATATTCTGATAAATGCTGTTTAGAGTATGATTTTTTTTAATAGTTCTTTTATGCATTGATGATTGTGATCAAATCCTTGTATCTGTTCCAATAAATTATTCTAAGTCTGCGAACTAGAAATGTGATATTTGGTTCAGCAGTTACATTTATGGATAATGGTTACATTTTTGAGGTGCAACAACTTCATAGCCATCAAAAATGCTATGGCTATATAGTTTTTTTACCATTAAAATTACAATTTTCTGTTAGTGTTTTAAGACTGAAAATAGTCAGTGAAATATAATTAAGGACTAAAAGAAGTTCTTAAGGATTTAACTTTACAGAAATGTAACACTGACAGCAGAAAGTTTGTGAGATTCAATTATTCTTGGATAAACCTCATCCCTAATATCACTTTTCACTTAGTTGCAGGTGCATAAATTCGCTATGATTTGATTTGTTTCATCAAACATTTGTAGCAAAGAAACGCTTTGTCTACTTAACATACAGTAGATGCAGGTTTAAAGTATTTACAAGGACAATGTGACATCCTGAGATATTTCCAGCTTTACAGGGTTTTAATGAAAACTACGGAACAACACACAACAAGTTTTGGTTTAAGCCCCTCATAAACTAAAGTCAGAGGCTTTTCTTCAGACTCACTGTTGACAGTCAACAAAGCAAATCATTATGGCAGAGGCTGACATCCCAAATTGTTCACCAACAGCTGCATCTGTATACCAGGAATGCATAACCACAAAACATGTCGTAAAGGGGTGTGACTCTGCTTATTCTGGAAATAACTGGTAGTGTTATAACCATTCTACAGTAAAAAAGTGTGAAGATTTTTTCGTTTCAGTGCCTACAACAAACTAGGCAAAACACTGATTATTGATAATATGACTATTCAAAGTTGCACTTTAGAGCACTTTTCATTGTCACTTTAACCTGCATCAAGTTCATACCTGCTGAAGGCAGTAGTCAGGTTTAGTAGGATGCATAAGTCAAGTTACATCACAAAATAATTTGCTCTGGACACCACATGGTGATGATGGACTATCTGAAGATTGACTTCCTTTTATCAGACACAGCCAGTCTTAATCATCATCCAAGCTATTCAACATGGACATCCAGCAGCTCTGTCCTTGGTCAGAGACCCGCCAGCAGCAGCAAGCGCCTTTCACCTCTCTGCTAATGAATGTTTGTCTGCTGCGTTTACTTAAGATGCCCCACTGCTCAAACATCTAATGGATCATTGACACCAACTGGTCCGCTTTCCACCAATCAGCAGCCGATTTGAGTGTATTGGTTGGTTACAAATCTTGAAAGTCACACAACAACACACACTTTCCTATCAGTGTCTTTAACATAAACTTTAAATCATGGGCAACATGCATATGAAGTATAAAAGTAAATAGCAGAAGACCTGCACATGCAGTAGGTCCCTCTAAAATGAAATAGTCGTAGCACTACTGACTAAAGGAAGAACTATGCTGTGGTCATATGTGACACAGATGGTCAGCAGGCAATTTGAGTTTCAAGTGTATAACGATTAAAGCTGACAAAGTCTTGTTAAAGATTACATTTAAAAATAACAAAAAATAAGGACATTCAAAACTTAATGTGCAAAAAATACTTAAATGGGATCATCTGACCATGTTCAAATATATTTTAGTTTAAGTGGGGAATCAATGCTGCATCTTCCCTCCAAATAAACAGATCAATTATATTTCACAATAAGTCAAATGTCTAAAGTTAAACTTTCTTTTAACCAATGTGATAGTTAATGTCTCTGCATAACAGTCCATTTCCATGCAGTATTTCTGGCTGCCATCTGCTGGCCGAGACTGCAACAACATAGCATAGTCTTGAAATGTACAATACAGACTATGAACATCCGTTTCACAAAAGACTGACATCTGCATTTTATAATTGATCTGACAATAATTTTGTCAGATCAGGGCTTTGCTTCAAACCATTTTTCTGAAAAACACATCCCAGCTGCAGATTTTTCTGTGAGTGTTGGTGATTATTGGTCTTTGTTTCATTTGCTTTAGGGTTTTGTGTTTGTATTTGTATTTGCTTTGACTTCAATAATACATTTACCAATATTTATCTGAAATTAGGACAAAGAGTGAAAGTTTGCTTCTGCATTTTCTTTTTTTTTTTTTTTTTTTGCGCTACACTGTTTTGACCCTTACGAGTCACCATCGACTGCACAACACACGTGATCCAGTCAGTTGACAGGGCAAAACACGGCAGTAGAGAGAGCAGAAAAGACGGGCGACATGGACCATCATCGGCTTGACAGGGTGGGCCTTCTGTCCCCCCTGGAGGAGTCCAGCGCTGAGATAAGCAGAGACAGCGGCATCGTCTCACAAAGTGCGAGCAGTCTGTCCATGGTGAGCGACATCCTCAGCAGCGGCACCGTGTCGCAGAGCCCCAGCTTTGGTGCAGCGGCCAACGTTATCTCCCAGAGCCCGAGCCTCAACGGGGCGGCGGAGCTTGGGACACCCGACCAGCAGTACCCGGAGGAGGACGAGGAGGTCCTGAGACAAGCCGCCCTCAGCTACTCCTCCTACATCAAGGCGACAGCTGGAGAAGAGGTATGTGCTCATGGCTTCTACACAAGAGAGACACCAGGTTTTGTAAACACAGTAGACACACAGGTTTTTGTGAACTGTATGTTAGCTGTGGACACACACACACACACACACACACACACACACACACACACACACACACACACACACACACACACACACACACATTACTGCAGTGGCTGTGGTTTCTACTGTATGTTAGTGTAGCACACACACACACACACACACACACACACACACACACACACACACACACACACACACACACACACACACACACATACTGCAGTGGTCATACTTGGCTGCTTCAGGTAACTATCAATGCAGTTATGAACCAGTAGCTGAGATGTGGAGACATGGCAGAGATGGGACAGAATCAGTGCCTCATTTTGTTGAATTACAGCCGTCACTGGTGTGTGGAACTGGTCTTAAAGTCACATAAGTCCAAAGCTGTCTCAGTTCATTTGGTGTATTTTCAGTAGCTGTGGTTTCTACATAGTTTTTTTTGTGTGTGCAGTTTCAGATTGTTCTTTTCATGATTTTTTCCTCCAGATACTGTGCTTGGACACAAGAGAGACACCAGGTTTTGTAAAGAACTGTATGTTAGTGTAGCACACACACACACACACACACACACACACACACACACACACACACACACACACACACACACACACACACACACACACACACATATATTACTGCAGTGGTCATACTTGGCTGCTTCAGGTAACTATCAATGCAGTTATGAACCAATAGCTGAGATGTGGAGACATGGCAGAGATGGGACAGAATCAGTGCCTCATTTTGTTGAATTACAGCCGTCACTGGTGTGTGGAACTGGTCTTAAAGTCACATAAGAACAAAGCTGTCTCAGTTCATTTGGTGTATTTTCAGTAGCTGTGGTTTCTACATAGTTTTTTTTTGTGTGTGCAGTTTCAGATTGTTCTTTTCATGATTTTTTCCTCCAGATACTGTGCTTGGACACAAGAGAGACACCAGGTTTTGTAAAGAACTGTATGTTAGTGTAGCACGCACACACACACACACACACACACACACACACACACACACACACACACACACACACACACACACACACATTACTGCAGTGGTCATACTTGGCTGCTTCAGGTAACTATCAATGCAGTTATGAACCAATAGCTGAGATGTGGAGACATGGCAGAGATGGGACAGAATCAGTGCCTCAAATAAGCGTGAGGTTAAGTCCTGAGTCAAAACTGTAAAGTCCCAAGTCAGGTCCAAGTTCTCAAGGTTGTATTCTCGACTCCTAAACTAGACAACAATAAGGGGGATTTAAAGGGGTTCTCCATAAAGTTCAGTTCTACTCAGGCCGTGAAAGTGACCATGATGATGTCATCGTGTTATCTGGCTCAGATGGATATTTTGCACGTTTCCTCCCTTTCTGGTTGTCTTTGCGTGTAAATGTGATAGTAAGTGGTGTCATATTTTCCTCCTGTTAACACTGTGTGATTGGGTGCTGTCAGGTTGATTTAAAGTACATCAGTTTTCAGGAAAAATGCAGATTTGATACACTGTCACAAATAGATGAATAAATAAATCGACATTTCTTTGTCAAGGACTTACAAGTCGAAAGTCCAAGTGAAGTCACGAGACATTTGATCCATGACTTAAGGCTGACTTACTTGAGTCCAAGTCATGTGACTTTCAAATAAAACTAATTAAGATGAACATAATTAAGGCGAACTGACGGTCAGTTGATATTAATGTCCTCACCAAAAAGGTAATCTGTCTTCAGCTTAAGGAGACAGTTGTCTCGTTTTTGTAGACGACCAAATTGCTGTCGCTCTTGAGTTGTCAATAACTGGAAATGCGTGATACCAAGAAATTTGCAAAGAAGGTGAAGCAAGCCAGCTGGTTTGAGGGAAGACAATGCCCCTGTGTTTTGGCCCTGTGGTCAATGAACACTCAATTCAGAGCATTTTGTTGAATTACAGCCGTCACTGGTGTGTGGAACTGGTCTTAAAGTCACATAAGTCCAAAGCTGTCTCAGTTCATTTGGTGTATTTTCAGTAGCTGTGGTTTCTGCATAGTTTTTTTGTGTGTGCAGTTTCAGATTGTTCTTTTCATGATTTTTCCTCCAGATACTGTGCTTGGACAAAAGCTTGGAAGAAATGCTGACGAGAGTAGATGAGTTTGTTGGAATGCTGGATATGGTAAGCCATTCAGGCTATGACACTGTTAAATCTTATGAATGCACCGTTAACTCTTTTTTATTTTATTTTTAGAATATGCATATTTGTCTCTCACATGCTTTTGTGTTTTTCCTCTAGATCCGTAATGATACTTCCCAGATAGTGAATGAAAACCTACCTCAAATCCAGCAGAAGTCGGATGAAATGAGACAAATATACAGAAGAATTGATAAGTTAGAGGTGAGTGATCCTTTTAATTTGCAAGATTGAATACTACGTCAATAATGAAACATAAATAATGCAACAAAAATATTGAATTGTTTTTTTGTAATGCACACTGGAACACAGATTCTGCAATGAATGAACCATGAAACCTATGATGTAATGTGATGTAAACAGGATTTGTGTGCAGTGTTTTAGTCATAATTGACTTAGCAAAATATCCTCTTCACAAGAGGAAACAGAGATATTATGAACAACATTATCATCATTAGCTGAGCCTTTTCTACTTCCAATAATGGAAGCAGGCGCATGTCCAAGAGTGCAGTATGTTTTCAAATCCTAATAATATTTCATACCCAATGAGTAACTAATGAGGATACAATCCAAAACATGATCATGATAGCTATTGTTTCCATAAGGAGTTGTATTTGTAACTTTTCCATTCATCATCTAAAGGGGTGTCTTTGTTACATTCACCAAAAAATGGTCACAAATGTTCCAGCAATGTAATATTTCTCAATTTATGTATTATTACTTTTATTATTGCTGCAGGCCTTTGTTAAGATGGTGGGGGCCAACGTCAACGCCATGGAGGAGCAGGTCACGCAGGCAGAGGGAGAACTAGGAACACTTCCGGGTGCTTTCAAGAAGATCCTCCGCACTATGAGTGTACCAGGCTTCTTAAACGTGAGAGAGTCTTCATGCAGTTTAAATAACCAGTGAATTATGGTGTGAAACAATGTTTTGTGCCACTGAGTTGAACAGAGACCCTTTTCGGATAAACATTTTAAATCCTACACTGAAGTTGGTGTAATTCTACTCCAGGCAGTGCTATTGGATAATTAGAAATTGTTTTTTTTCTCTTCACTGACAGAAACCGGCCAGCCCAAGAAGACCAGCACCACATCAGCGTCAAGAGATCCCCAGCGTGTTCCAGACGGACGACTATTTCACATCACAGTCAGAGCAGTGATGCGCTAAAGCATTTGACACATCACTTGGTTCTAACCTCAGAGGCCTGTTGGGTAAAACTGTAGAGACAACCTTTAACTGCCATCCATTGCAAGAGGATCTATTGATGCAGTGGCCTCAACAAAGCAATAGCAGCCTTTCTGAACAAGTCACTGGAAGCCAAGTGCGTGAAGGCTGCATTTTTGAGTGTCATTTTCCTGGCAGTAAGAACACTGAACTGTAGCAAAATGATTTTAAAAGTGCCTAAATGGGTCTTATCTCTGTGGGTTTTATTTTCACTGTTTGTGCAGTAAACAATGTCAGATGTTGGATTTATGACAAGTCAGGAGGACAAAGTCATCCCACTTGCCAATATGACACTGTTAACAAGCTACAATAGATGGCAATGTAAAGATCTTTAGATGTATTACTTAAATAATTAACCCAGCTTTTTTTTTTTTTATAAATCACATTTCTGTTCCTGGTGTTTGTAAAGACTTGCACGCTGTTGTGAATTAATCTGTATTTCATATGTCTCATCACTCTCCCCGAGCAATATGGATGTCATCCAGTTAAGCATATACTGTCTTCCATTTCAAAATATTTGCTTTATTGCTTTCCTGAGTTACTGGCGATAGATGACATTTGCCTCATTGATACGGGGCTACATATTTGATAGCACCTTTTTAATAAAAGCACACTATAGTTGAGTTATTAGTTGATAGATCTTGATGAAGTTTGGGCCGGGGGTCGAGATGTGATTGAGTTTTGTACCAATAACTGGAGGTTGCTTGGATCTCGTCCATGGGAGACAATACCTATGAGTTATTATTTGATTCTTTATTTGCCAAAATAGTTAGGAATAAGATGTTTCATTTACAGGTTGAATTTGGTACATGTTTTTTAATAACCAATAAAGACTCATTTGAGACAAGTTAAAATAGTTTGTTATTTTGAGCCCTGAGTTCAGTTTGTCAGGCAGGTTTGCCTTTCGTCTACATACAGATCCCGCCTCTATTTCTGTGATTGACGGCCCTAACATCCAACCATCCACACCAGGCTCACTGTGTTGCGATTGCAGGAGGTGGGACAAATCGGGGAGGAAGAGCTCCTTACAGACAAACTCGGGGCAAACATTTAACCGAGTCTTGGCCTTCATTGGTCAGCTGTAAGCGACGTCACAGGTTCGTCATAGCTCCGAGGAAGCGGGAACCCCGGCAGCCTCGATTGGATTTCTGTTCATGCTGGATCAGCAGTGGATTTAAAAAGTAAGCATAAACTTACAGACCCGGTAAAATACAGTTTAAGTAGACATTCCCGACAACACGTTGTAACTACATGGTTTTGTTTAGACGAGTGTAATGAAGGTGGAATAGACGGAATAGTAGATATGTGTGCTGTGGTTAGCAGTAAACCACCTGTAACGCGACGCTGCAGGCTGCTCGCCATGTTGAACAGCGGACACGGTTTGGGGCTCGTTTTCAGTTCAGTGGCTGTAGTAGCCAACACCCTAAAGCCACGGGCTATCTCGGTACTAAGTTACTTTTTGATGCACCTGAATCGGGTTTTATTTTATTTTTTATTATTTTAATTTACACCACGAGATGTTCTGACCAATTCATTGGTGTAATCTGATTTATCGTTGCAGCCGATGGAGAAGCACAACTTAATGAAGGTCAAACGCTTTTCCAGATATTAAATCGCAGGAAAGACGGTTCATATAAATTAAATAAATAAATCTTTAACTTACAGTACCAGTCAAAAGTTTGGACACACCTTCTCAATTCAACTACTTTGAAAGAATCTAAAATATAAAACGTATTCTGGTTTGTTGAGCATTTGTTTGTTTACCACATGATTCCATATGTGTTCCTTCATAGTTTGGATGTCTTCAATATCAATCTACAATGTAGAAAAAAGAAAGAAAGAAAGAAAAACCATTGAATGAGAAGGTGTGTCCAAACCTTTGACTGGTACTGTAACTTATACAGTTAGTAAGAGATTCTTAAAAACGAATCCATAAATATGTTTCTGGATTTGTTTTTAAACCAATATACAGTACCAGTCAAAAGTTTGGACACACCTTCTCATTTAATGGTTTTTCTTTATTTTTATTTTTTTTCTACATTGTAGATTAATATTGAAGACATCCAAACTATGAAGGAACACATATGGAATTATGTGGTAAACAAACAAATGCTCAACAAACCAGAATATGTTTTATATTTTAGATTCTTCAAAATAGTTGAATGAGAAGGTGTGTCCAAATTTTGACTGGTGCTGTACAGGGCAAACGACTTTTTGTTGAAGTTGTGGATGGTCTGAATAATTCTCAGGTCCGGGTACCACCTTCACCCATCACCTCTCTCCAAATCTCACAAAGTGTTCTCCATCATGGAACAAAGCATCTTAGTTCCTAATTTTCTGATGTCTGTATTCAACATTTGAAAGTAAATCAGACAGAATTGGTCTAAATGTAGGGTCACAAGAGACTCTGAGGTTTGGTGGATTCTCAATAACCTGCAGCAGAATAGATTTTTATGAAGCTTTCAATTATTATATATATTTTTTAATGAATGGATCCTATCAAATTCAGTCAAGACTTTAGTGTGAGCTTTTTCTCTATCATCAGCAAAGCTATGATTGTGTTACCACGATTCAAGGATAACTTTTCGTTATGCAACACGGGGTTGCACACAAAATACAGTTGTAGACCATTTGCTACACATTGAAAGCAATACAAACAAAACAAGACAGAAGTGCATTCTTGTACATTTTTTTTTACTCAGGAGGAATGCAAACAGCAGCAACAACTAGCCACGATGGAGCCCTGGCCCTATTATA
Source organism: Anoplopoma fimbria (assembly GCF_027596085.1). Classification (NCBI taxonomy): domain Eukaryota; kingdom Metazoa; phylum Chordata; class Actinopteri; order Perciformes; family Anoplopomatidae; genus Anoplopoma; species Anoplopoma fimbria. Next base: position 6,063,717 of record NC_072458.1, read on the forward strand.
CAAAGGGTGTTCAACATACCCAGGATATAATTCCGTTATATCGCTTAACTAACCCCGTTTACTGTGATAATGCTAAGTGATCCCACAAAGGTAGTTATCAACTTGGTAAATCAACCAAGGTGTTTTCAATCTGGATATAAGCACGGCCACATAAAAGGGTTGTGTTTGTAGCAGGTGAACATATGTCAAAATGGACACGTCTACTGTCAGCAGAGTGACATATTTTACCAACTAAGGGACAGTTGGCAAAAAAAATCACACACTGTGAATGTGTTAATTAACAGGCTTATAATCTTACTGCCCCATCTAGAACAGACTATAATTACATGCCTACAAATATTATAATACTATTAGTCTAGCCCAAATTGAATGATAACATTATGAATGTAGTTTCGAACTTCCAATGTCTGTTTCACGCCCCTGGGGGTTCCAGCTGAAAGAATAAGGCAAAAAAAAAATCCCATACATGCCATAAGTATACATCTAAGCAACACATTAATAAAACGGATAACACCCATGTAATCATAGCCAGAGCTCATGATTGGGCAGTGACATTATAAGGCAAATAATTTGCACACTGTTTTATTACCAGCTGTCTTTTTTGCTTTTAGCTGTTTAAACTGTCTTGCTTTTAATCTGAATTATGATTTTAACTTCTTCGTATTTGTGTAACACTATCTAACGATCCACATACTGAGCTTTGATTGTTCGATAGGCGGTGCTTTTAAACGAGTTGATTTAAAAAAAAAATCTGCTACGGCGCAGGTTAGGTGTGCAGCATAAGTAACCATGGTGATCTACCCCGGTAAGAAGTGAACCCGCCGTCGTAGGACTGAAAATGCAGGGTTAAACCTTGAAGTTACCCCCCTTACACCAAATCCTTCATTGTAGTACAGGGTCTGGGTCAGACACAACAGTCACCACCTCCTGTTGCTGGGTTAACCTAAATGATCCTGCTACAGGACATTAGCCAGGAGCAGATTGGGTGGTGGGATAACTTTAGGTCCTACCTGGGTTATTTCATCTTGAATCTCTGCTCTTTTCTCTGCATTTTTTCGACGGTGGGCAGGAATCGTCTCAAATTCTGCTCCCAACAGATGAATCCAATCCCTACGCTTCCTTCCCTGATGTTGTGTGTCAACTTGAGTGAATAGTCTGCAGCCTACTGCAACTTTGACGAGACTCTTCTCTTTTACAGATCCAAAGCTTCACAGATGGCCTGCGAGAAAGAAATATGGCAAAAGATTGGAGAGGGCTTTGTCCAAGAATATTATAACCAGTTTGACAATACCAACAGGACAACTCTGGGTGACCTATATGTAAGTTTATTCATTGTCCATTTAATGATTGCCCGTTTTGATAAACTTCAGCATGAAGTGTAAACACTAACGAATCATATCTCATCACAGTTGACAACCACAGTTGAAGTTACTGATGTAAAAACAACATTCATGGTAGAAAAATAAATATAAATATTTGTGTTCATGTATTTGATGTAAATAAAGACCAGCACACTGCATTAGCTTGAAACCTCACTTGTGGACATGCTAATAAATTGCACGTCAGGGAGCCACAGTGTATGGACCTTTTTAATATATCTACATTGTTGTATTGATTTTGGTCACGTGCCTTCATCGTTTTTTGGATTAGAGGGAACCATGTACTTATGTTAACATGCTTTTTTTCTTAGAGTGCTGATGCCTGTTTGACGTGGGAAGGTTCAGTTTTCCCAGGGAAAGCAGCCATCTCTGGAAAATTAGCAGTAAGTTTTTCTCCTTACTCAGTTTGTATTTATCACAATTCACAACATTATTTTTGAAAAAGTACTACAGATTGGTAGTAACAGAAAAAAGGAGCAGAGCCATTCACTGGCAGCTTCCTGTTCAAGCTTGTGTGTGTGTGTGTGTGTGTGTGTGTGTGTGTGTCGCATACTTGTTTTATGGTAAATTATATTAATTAATGCTATTGTTTCCAATCCACAGAGTTTGCCATTTAAAACTATTAAGCACATTATCACAGAACAAGACTTCCAACCCACAGTAGATAGTTCTATCTTCATCATGGTGTTTGGACAGTTGAAGGTAAGCTGGAACATTTTAGCACAAAGCGGGTTGAAACTCAGTCTGGCTCTCTTTGCGTTACCTGGTTTCACTGAGCCTAACATTGACCGTACTGGATAACTGGTTCACTGGTTATCAACTGGCTCTGTTAACTTTGGGTTTTCCAATTGAGCTACAAGCTGTTTATGTGAAAGAATAGTTTTTTTCCCTATTATAACAAAGTCACCCTGTGTTATTCTGAGCTGCATTGATGGAGTAAGAGTTTAAAGCATCAACACTATCGAGATGAAAGAAACTTTGTGCAATTAAAATGTGAATATAATCCTCATAATGTACTTTTTGAGGTAAACTATCCCTCTGTTTGTTGGAAGGTGAATGATGAGGTTTTGATTAACCTGCTCTGGAGCAAGTTAACTGTGCAGCATAGGTCACCATGGTGATCTACCCCAGTTAAAAGTGAGCCAGCTTGGTGATACCAGAAGTTCAGCCCAAAATAGTGTTTACCTGCTAATCTTGCTTAGTGTTACAGGCTCCATATCCACAGAACCTGCAATGCATTTTCTGTTTTGAATCTTGACTAACCTGATGGGGTCTTTTTTATTCTTTCCATTTTGTTTCCCTTATGCCCGACTATTTATTATATGCACCTGCTCCATCTAATTGTTTTAAAAACATTTTTGTTGTCTTGATTCGAAAATAGAGCAACGTTTTTTTTTGTATAGGTCAAACAACTGTCTCCCTTAATAATCAAACTATCTTTGAATATTCTTTGTTTGGTAACAAAAAAGTTTTTTAATAAACCCTGTGTGATGTATGTATAATACATTTCTGCGTTAGCTTACATCGCAATTGTGCTAACAGATACTTTTTCTGCAACAGGTAGATGAAGATCCACCAATGGCCTTTCATCAAGTGTTTATGCTGAAGTACCAGCAAAACACATGGGTCTGCACAAATGATATATTCCGGTTGGGGATACACAATTTAGCAGCGTAGCGATCTGATTTTATTGGTTAATACACATTGAGATCGGGCATATAATTCAACTGTCATTGAAAATAAAAGGAATTATATGCAGTAGTTCCTCCATGTTTACAAAACATCTATAAGCGTGATAATTGTATTAAACATATCAAATTGCATTCCTGTCCAATAAAATAATTTCAGTCTAAACTTCTGACTGTAATTTCTTGTTTTACTCACATTGCACATGACAAAGACTGCAGTATGATGAGTGAAATTGAAAGTTAAGTGAGTGGGTTCCAGCAGAGGCTATAATAGTCATTTGGGGGACTTCTGTCATTTGACTATGGAGATGATGAGGTTTTGTAACGTAGCAGGCCTTGTTTGTGAGCACTAGAGGCGCTGCAGCCCCTCTGTGTGACCGCTGGTTTAAAGGGTTTAACCAACGAAGCTACAGCTGCGATCACACTCACGCACAGTGACATGAGGCGGACTACAGTCTGGAAGAAGCGGATTCAATTCTCCGAATGACACCCGCGGGTGAAAAGGATTTCTCCTAAGGAAATGGATGTGATGAATATAGATCTGCGACCTGATGGCCTACAAGAGACGGTGAGCATTTTCACTCCACCACCGCTGACATTGTGAATTGTATCTAGGGTATCTAAAGTCCTAACTAATTTAAAGTAACATGAGTTATACATGATTACAGGTTAATGACAAACACCTGAACTGTTTCATAATTGGCCTGGTCTCCTCATGTAACATACAAGGTTAGGCTACACTGGCTTAACTGTCTGTGACGACGTTGGGGGTTGTAGCTGGGAAAATAGAGTTAAATTGTGTCAAGCAGTTGAAAGAAAGTGACGAAATAATTTCTATCATTTATAATTACTTCTATTATTAATTAAAGAAGAACTTGTATTCGGCGTGGCCTTTGTTGTGGGTGTTGTTACAGTTAGTGCGCATGCGCAGTGGGTCATTCTAATATAAGGGGAAACGCACCATAATGTCAGGTTAAAATATGTTGACTTTCTCTGTGTAGAATGGCTTCAAAGGTAAGGACCCAGACTGCCGGAATGGTTCAGAGAAGGAGGAGGAGCCTCTGCTCCGGGAGAACCCCAGACGGTTTGTGGTCTTCCCCATCCAGTACCCCGACATCTGGAAGATGTACAAGCAGGCACAAGCCTCTTTCTGGACGGTGGAGGAGGTGGGTACCGGTTTTTAGTAAATATTGTAATTTTTAGGGTTTACCCAGTTGATTAAATGGAAAGTTTTATTACCCAAATGTATTTTGATGAAAAGAAAACACAAACTTAACAATTTCATACTATTTGAAGTCAAATAGATACTAATGAAGTAACGACAAATAAAAAATCTCAAAATTTAAGATAGTACTACTTTTTTCTTCTCAAGATGATTCCCACAAAAGTGTTGTTTTTAGTTTTTTTGTAGGGCATATATATTATATATATATATATATATATATATATTATATATATATATATATATATATATATTTATATATATATATATTAAGCTGCTGCCCTACACAAAAAACTAAGAAACTGTCATCCACCTCAGCCTGTTATCACTGAAACAACATGAACAATCTATGAGACAGACAGGTGCACTGTTGACGTTGATGTTGTCTTTAAGGTTGATCTATCCAAAGACTTGCCACACTGGGAACGTTTGAAACCTGAGGAGAAACACTTCATCTCCCACATCCTAGCCTTCTTTGCTGCAAGTGATGGTATCGTCAATGAGAACCTGGTGAGGGATTTCACTCAGATGTAACAGATGTTTTGTAGATTGTATGCCAGTGAAAGAGGTGGAATATTTCATAATCAACCTACCACAAGCACTTAACGGTTTTTTTGTACTTTTACTGTTTCTGTCTCATCTGACAGGTGCAGAGGTTCTGCCAGGAGGTGCAGGTGCCTGAAGCTCGCTCGTTCTACAGCTTCCAGATCCTCATAGAGACTATTCATTCAGAGATGTACAGCCTGCTCATCAACACTTATATCAGGGAACTGAAAGAGAGGTTAGTTTTTCTTCCCTCTTTGGTCAAGTCTTCAATTCTGATGCTCAGTGGCAAGGGTTAGATTGTAAAGATTACGTCCCTCAGTGCCTTTGGAGCAAGTGCATAACCATACTCCGATAAGTTCTCCCTATACAACTTATTTGATGAAGGTTTAAAACAACCTCATCACAGGCTAAGTGTACTTTTTCTGATGCATTCCCAGCTGCAGCATCTTTGATGTACCTACAGACTAGGAAGGAAACTATTTGTATGGCCTCTGAATCAACAGGCTATTCACAAAAAGTATTTAGACTCCATGTTTTATTGTTTTAATAATATGGATTTTATTTTACATGTTCAAATTTGATTTACTGTTGGGTTGTTATAAAACGAAGAGGCAAGACATTACATTACATTACAGTCATTTAGCAGACGCGTTTATCCAAAGCTACGTACAATAAGTGTAGTAAGAGAGTCAGTACATTTCCTAGTTTGGCAACTGTATTTGTTATGTTGCTGCCATATATCTAGAGCTAAAGAAGGTCATTTTGTATTAATTGTGTGTTTCAGGGACTACTTATTTAATGCCATTCAGACGATGCCTTGTGTGAAACGGAAAGCAGACTGGGCCCTCCAGTGGATAAATGACAACAAATCCACATTTGGTGAGGAAGATTGTAGCAACTACTATAAATGAAAAACCCTTTAGGAGGCGAAGTAGGCACCTAATTGTGTGGAGCGTTCAAACAATCCATACCAAGTCAAGATGCTTTTTATGCCATTTCTTAAAACAAAAGGAATTACAAGCAGTAACTGTACTGGAATAACTAAAGGAGGACCTGACGGTCAACCGTACCAATTACTGGAAGTGATAGTAAACAAAAGAAAATGTGTATAGATACAGACATACAACATTCAAAACTATTTTAAATCACATAATAATGAGAAACTCTCGCTCAGAGGAGCCTTCCATTATGTTCTTAATAATAGTTTCGACACTTTTAACCCTCAGGGGAGCGAATTGTGGCTTTTGCGGCAGTGGAGGGCATCTTCTTCTCTGGCTCATTCGCTGCTATCTATTGGCTCAAGAAGAGAGGATTAATGCCTGGCCTTACCTACTCCAACGAGCTGATTAGCAGGGATGAGGTGAGATGAATTCACAAACAAAAAAAACACGTAGTTTAATCTGTCAAAAGGACCACCAACGTTGACTGCAGCTTTAATACATTACAGTGGCGTGCAAAACGGGGAAGAAGACTTTTGAGATTAGATCTCAGGCTACATATAAGAAATCAGAGCAAGTTCATGGGTGAAATTCAAGTTATCCATGACATCCTGCAGCACATTAATACACCATATCAATCTTGAAGGTCATTGCTCTTGCATAACACTGAGGTAGCTCTTATGTTGGGACAATTTTGTTTGTTAGAGGTTAGGCTATGATGTATTATACATACATCGCACAGGGTTTATTAGTCATTTCAGGCCATTAAACTAAGTCTGAGGTTATTGTTTTATGTTTAAGTCTTCATTTTCCACTCATTGGATGTGACACCAGACTTGTTAACCTTCCATTTAAACTTTGCTGTTTATAAATGGTCAGAGTAGCTATGGTGCTTTATGGTCAGTTTGGGTAGTAAACATGGTCACATTTTGCATATCATCACAGTACAGGCACTGATCGATCCTCTCTGTTTTTATCAAATATGACATGTATGTTGATGTGTTTTCTAGGGCCTGCACTGTAACTTTGCCTGCCTGCTGTACAGCTACCTGGTGAAGAAACCATCAGAGGATCGGGTGAAGGACATCATCACCAAAGCTGTTAGCATTGAGCAGGTCAGCTAATGTTTGAGGAAATAGGATTAACTCTACACATTATACATTTTGAATCGGAATATCTCTGCTGTGTTATTTTTAGTTCACCTTGTTTAAATCCACTCACATTGCCATACACCAAAATCTTGATAACGTACACCAGTTCTGTTAATACATAAACATGTCATGTTCGTTGTTGCAGGAGTTTCTGACAGAGGCCTTGCCAGTGGATCTCATCGGAATCAACTGTTGTCTGATGAAGCAGTACATCGAGTTTGTGGCCGACCGGCTTCTCGCTGACCTCGGACTGGCAAAGGTTATTATCTTATAATAGAAATAATGAAAGCCCAATGGTCATTACTCATCGAAACCCCTTTATACTGCGGTAGCTGTTATGTTAAAGCACACGACCCCTGGGTTGAGAAGAATTGAAGTCCCACTATAAAAGATACAGCTTTGAAAAAATGACCACAATGACAAATGCTTTACTTTATTCTTGGTGAAAGAAATGCAAGACGTGTAATTAATTATATTTTTTGTTTGCCGTTTGTAATAGTGTGAAATTTAAGTAACCTTTATTTCTCTTCTTTATTCAAAAGGTATACCACGCTGAAAATCCATTTGACTTCATGGAGTCCATTTCACTAGAGGGGAAAACCAACTTCTTTGAGAAAAGAGTGGGAGAGTATCAGAGATTTGGGGTGATGTCAAGCATGACGGACTGTGAATTCACTCTGGATGCAGACTTCTGAAATGGATATGGAATTCTGTTACGCAATATTTATATATATATATTTTTACTTTAAGCAGGTATTGACGAAAAAACAGCCAAGTCTCTTTTCAATACTATCACAATATTACAATGGACAAATGAATGGTCGACAGGTTAAAGCTTTTAAAAGGGATTGAGAATTACGCCTGGAGTTACTAGCAGCCAATGTAGTTTGCAAAGTGACACGGAGCGAACAAATGGATCCTTCAAGCCCTCTTCATGGCTGGGTTTTTTTACATTTACAAGGGAGACGCATAGGTTTTTGTTCAACATAAATATCTTGATTCTTCTGTACTTTACTGGAAATTTGAAGATGGTTAAAGTGGCAATCTCGAATACTTTTATTTAAATGAGTGTCCTAGAGCTTCATTGTATTGTGTACACACACACAAAATGGAAGTATGCACACAATTTACGACTCCATACTCTCCATGGTTTTCTCAAATACAACTTTTACATCAACTGGTACTGAAGTCTTAAGGATTTAAGGCCACTTTAACATCTAGGATACAATATATTTCTGACTGCAGTTCTGGCAGCTGGATCCCAATTGTAGTTTTTAGCATTTTGTCATGTTTTATTTACAATAAAAATGTCTTTATCGTGATTTAATAGCATTTGTGATGATTTATCGGCTCCTGCAGACAGCCACGTTCATTCAGCAGCTTCTCCTCATAAACGTGGAGACTTCCGTCAGTAACACGTGTGTGACGACGTGTCCGGGTCCGGCTCAACTCGTCTCTAGCTGGTGGTGTTTACTTTCAAACGGGTGGAATAAATCAGATTTAGTTTTTCTAGTTTTGTTGTGATTCTCCCGACAGTCGGACCCGACTAGCCACTCCTCCGTTAGCACACGGACGCTGCTGCCCATGAGAGCTAACAGCTAGCTAGCTAGCGTTTTCAAAGATGGCTCGGGACTTGCAAGGTTTTGCGCTAGAAAAAGCCGAACTGCTTTCCGGCCGTTTGAAGGAGCTCCTGTCTCTGGGACAAGAGTATGTTCGGGATCAGCTCGGGTTGGACTTGGGTCTGAAGCCCGACGTGTACCCGACGTGGGTCATCCTGTCTACGGCCGCGGCGGGTCTGCTTCTGCTCCTCTGCCTGTCCTGGGCCGCAGTCTGTGGCGGGCGGCTTGTCGGGAAAAAGCGGGGATCCCCGGTCACCCAGGGCAACGGCGAGCCCGGGAAGGCCAGCTCTGCTCTAACGGCCAAACCAGAAGAGCCGAAGAAGAAGAACAAGAAGAAAACGGCTGAGAAGGTACCAGACGTTCCAGAATCACGGCCAATCAAAACAACGAGGCGTTGGTCGCTACGTTACAGACCACTCTGTTTAACAAAGCTGCTGCTGTCTAAGGACAATCACAATCACGTGACATACTTACAAAACGATTAAAAAAAAAAATTAGTTAACTTTGACTAAATATATACAACCAATCACGGCGGAGACTTGGATGCTAACTGGCTAACGCTAGCGCTGACGAGCCATTAGGGTTAACGCGTGATCGTAGGCCCGCACCTGAAGCATACCGCCTGTCTCCACATGTCTGAACTATCTGTAACCTATGCGTGGAAATGGCATGGTTATCACACATCTGCCAACCAGGTTTAGTGCAAATCCAGCTGTAATCCAGTCAGTGACGTCACTGTCGCAGCTATTCAGTCCACAGCCAGCTGTCTTTGCAGTCAGGTGTGACCAGTTACCCAGGTTAAAAGTTAACAACCATCAAATGGATCCTGTGTAGTTTTAGTCATATAAGTAGATGATCCCTTTAAAAACTACAAATTAAGAAAGATTCATCTTGAAATAAAAGATGAGTAAGATTATTACATTACATTACATTACATTACAGTCATTTAGCAGACGCTTTTATCCAAAGCGACTTACAATAAGTGTATTCAACATAGGTATTCAAGAGAACTACTAGTCACCAAAAGTCATAAGTGCATCTCCTTTCTTAAACAAGCATCTAAAAGCATAAACCAGAGCAAAAGTACACTCAGCTTTATTCTGCAAATTAAAGCTGTGTGAAAGTAAATGTAATGGATCATCAACGTGTTGTTCACTCAGATAAACTGTCTTTTCTTCGCAGAACACTCAATCCAATGGACAACCAGTGGCTCCAGCTCAAGACGCAGTTCAAGTGACTGAGGTTGTTTCCAAACGTGCCCCACAGATCAAGACTGAGAAGGTATGTTTGAGCAGCTGATGTCAAAAATTTAAGTGTGGACAAAACTGTTTTATGAGATGGCTTCGATGTTGGTGAAATATTAATTTGCCAGTGTGGCAGAGCTTCAAAAGGACAACAAAGTAACCAAAAAGTAACAAATACATGATTCTATTAGCATTACTTTTTTTCTAACCCCATACCTGATTTCAATATAACTGTGGTTTCTCTCTATCCACAGGTGAATGAGGTACAGGGGAAAAAGAACAAGAAGAAAACCAAGACGAATGTGAAACCAGTCCAGCATGTGTCTACGAATGATGGGAAGGAACCTGATGATGGTAAGATTCAACTGTTAAAAGGGAGATTTCATAACATCTAATTTTTAAACTAACTGTCTTACCACTTAATATTCAGTTTTCGTGTCATAGCCTCTTGGTTAAATCATCAACCAAATTTCATCCACAGTCAATGATCTAAAATACTTCTTTATCATTGTTCTGCACCTGGCAACTAACCTAACGATCTAATGTTGTTTCTACTGTCCACCAGGTGCATGGGAGACCAAAGTCAGTAACCGAGAGAAGAGGCAGCAGCGCAGGAAGGACAGGGGCTCTGAGGACTCTGGTAGCCCAAGAGGGGTGGAGGCGCCCAAGAGCAATGTCGAGGCACCTGTGGCCACAGCACCTGCCAACACCAAGAAGAACAGAGGAAACCATGGTATTCATCAGTGTGATGAACATTTATTTAGCATACAGTGCTGCTAGGGCTAAGCTTCTACAGTATGGAGCAGCTTGATGTGGTCAGTTGCTTGAAAAAATATTATCTTGTAATATTGCAAGCTACTCAAGCATATTATTTCCCCACACTTGTTTCAGATTCCTTGCAGTCAAGAACCGCTGGAAAGAGGGAAACAGCTACCGGGGAAGGTAAAGACAAAGCCAAACCATTGTTTCGTGTGACTGAGATGGGAAAACCATTTCCCTTTTATCTTTATTTCGTTTTCTTTACTATCCGCAGTGAAACTTTGTCTAATATTATGATGATATGTAAGATATACATGAAGCTATCTTCCTTGGTTTGGTAACTGGACAAACCTGTGAACAATGGTGTTAAAATCAACTATATTTGGTCTTAGCTCTAAAATACAGAAGCTGTTAGACTAAAAAAAGCTTCCAGTCTGACTCCCTATCTTCCCCCAATGTTTATCTCCTCAGTGTCCTCCAGCTGGAGAGAGGAGCCTTCAGTCAATGGTGGAGGTTGGACTGATACGTCTTTGAAGATCCCACGTCCGATGGCTGTTATGGAGGGAACCAAGTGGAGTTCCATCCCCACTGCTACACATTACAGGGCCCCACCGAAGACTCAGTCCTGGGGACAAGAGACACAAGGTAATACCTCGACCAGGACAGACCTTTTTATACAGCAAATACAGGTATTAAGAGAGCAGTATAACACGGCAGAGTTCCAGAACAATTAAAATGAGCAGCAGGATGATCAGAGATTTGAGTTTCGCTGAAATCATAGTTATTTTAAAAACTCTATCAACTGAGCCAACTGCTGGGCAGAAGTGGTATTGTAAGATCAATTGAAAATACAAACATTTGTAAAGGGGCTATGTTAGCAGAAGGTAAAATCATTGAAACTCAAAATTGAAATCAACTACTAGCTTAGCAAAGACACCCACAATACAATATACTTAATTTTATAAAGTGACATAACCTCAGGTGTTACTTTCTGGGAAAGTGTCAATTGATTTACTGCAAACATATCAAAGCAATGCAGCTGTCGTATGAAACCATTGAAAATGGAAATAAAGGAAAAATTATAATCTGTGATAAAACCCCTAATCAAGGCCTTGTTTTACAGTGATTGTATATTTTTGACTGTGGAAGGCGTTTTTATACCTTAATTAATTAACTAACTTACGGCACGGAGGGGTTCTCTCCATCGACTTTTTGAGTGTAGACATCAGTATGAAAATATATATTATTCTTTAAAAAGCTGAGCTCCACTGTTTGTCTGCGAGAACAGCATTCCAACCATATATAATCATTATGTGTCTCTGTGCGTTCTCACCAGCAGCATGGAGTGGCATTGATGGAAGGATTAAGACTGACCTCAACCCCGTGACCTTCTCCATGCTAGGACTGAACACCACAGGTTGGTATTTTGATGGTCAGCTTTATCACCCTGTCACACACCAGACTCTACTTCCAGGATGTGTAATTTGAAGTATGTGTGATGCAGCTTTTATATAAACTTCTAGTAGGTTTCTTTCTAAAGAATGACTAATGAACTTTTTCTTTTTTACCTCTCTCCCTCTCCCATTCACTGTCCGACTGGCCTCTTAGACCCAATATCAAATTCAGTGGAGCTGCAGTGGCCGAGGCGCCCTGATGTTGATGATGAGTGGTCTGGATTCAGTGAGTATCTCAGCAACCCATTCGACGCAACGCAGCATTCTACATAACAGCAGATCATAAAAAGACAAAAGTAAACATTTTCCAATGATTTTGTGAGATTAAGTGTAAGTGTAGTTTTGAAATGAAATGTATGCGCCAAAAGATCCATTCCAAGGCACGCATAAACTTTTTGATTTGTAATGTTTTATGTAACTGCCATCCTGATGATGTGAATGATTTCAGATGGGATGGCAGCAGTGGACCCCAGCTCTGACTGGAATGCCCCAGAAGAGCACTGGGGAAACTACGAAGAGCCCCCTGTGTTGGTGACACCAGCGCCTCCAATGAAGGAACAGCCTGTCCTCAACAAGGTATCACTGACACTCACCCACGTGGCAAATCACATCTTTTAGACTTTTCTAAATTATCCCTGCGCAAGGTCTAAAAGTCATAGTAACATTAAATTACGCTGTTTATATTCTGGATTTTAAGCAACACAATGAGCAACAGAATGCCTTTGATCCTCTTTGGTGAATGATATATTCTTGTTGTGTCTGGACATCACTGTAACCAGAACTTGTTTATCTCTTTTTTCTGTTGTGGCAGGTATCAGAGGATGAGAAGGACAATGACGAGCCTTCCGGTGGAGCAGACAAATCCAAGAAGAAGAGGAAAAAGAAGAAGAAAACAGAAGAGGACGCTGCATCTGAAGCTCAGGCAAGAAAAAACAAACCTCACACTGTCTTGCACTAAAGTATAAAACTGTTTTATTTATTCAATTCAATTGAACATATTCACAATAAATGTAGGCATTATTTCTGTTTTGTAATGTCATTGCATTTCTTTGATCGTAGATGGTGAGCACAGGGCCCCTGGTTAATGCAAAACCCAAACCACAAGAGCCTCCTGTCCAGGCCACCAGAAAGCAGCCTCCCAGCACATCCTCCTCTCAGAGTAGGTAGCTCAGACTCTGAGTTTATATTCATTCACAGTGAGGGGGGAAATCCCAGAGAGAAAATGCATGTTCAAACTGTATAGAAACGATGATATGGTTGTAATACAACTCTCTTATTTTTCCTTTTGATTCTACTTGCAGAGAAGTCTGAGCAGACCGTGGAGCCTCCGAAGCCCTCCCAGAAGAAAAAGGTCCGAAGGGAAACATAAAGTCACACAGGTTCATCCAAGCATATGCAGATGATTGTAAAACTTGTCACATGCAATAATTACCAGGTACAGAGTTTATTTCTGAGATACATTAACAGTTCATCAGTTACCGAAAAAAAAGAATAAAAGCAGTGGATATCACCTGCTTGGCGATAATATAGTGATTAAATTGTGGTCCTATGGACTCAAATCTTAACTAATTTGCACTATTTGCTCCACACTGCAACCAGAGTGGAGTCCCTAAGCAAGGTTGGAACGGCAGTGGAGGTACATGTTCATGTCATTTTTTTTTTTTTTTTTTGCCTTCAAAAGTGTTTTCTTTTCCCGTCCACAAGTGTATGTTTATAATTGTTAGCCCAAAAATACAAAACAGGTTTAATTTTTTGTAATATAAAATCAAAATTGAAAGCAGACAAGCAAACATATTTGTTCCCCAGAACATTGCACTTTCTTTTTGTTTGCTGTGCTTCTGCCCCTCTTTTAATAAATGAAATGTGTGGGGGCTGGTCTCAGATCAGTATACCTTCAGATTATCTTTTCTTTTTCAAGTCCATCAGAACTCACAGGCCCATATGTACATTGAGAGTTTTGCAGACCTGGTTTTGTGCAAAAAAAAATGCATTCTTAAGTTCTTCTGAAGCTGATATGAGGCTTTAGTTAGGATCACCAAATCAATTTTACGATGTAATGGCCTTTAGGAGACAAGATTTTGTCTTTATGTTATTTCTACTTCTCTGGCTGAGGTGTGAGGAAAACGCCCTGGCAGTCAAATAGGTTTGCTGCCATGACAAAACCTTGACAATAAACCTACATGTGACTGCTAGGACAAATAGATGTGGCTATCCTCAGACTGCTGAATTACTTTAGCTCAGAAAAATGCATTGTGTACCTCAAATTGTCATTTTAAGAAGATATCACAATACAGAGCCAGTAAGGACAGGATAAATTAACTATACTTCTTTCAACAAGCAAATTACATGAGTGTTGTGTTAAAATAGGTATGTCTGTCCTTTTAAAGTCATATCTCAAAACAGCTATCCTTGCAGTACAAACACTCACTGCCTGTAGGCAGTGCATTTATCAAAGCTCCTTTACGAATAATGGCAGCTGTTTTCATTCTTTTCTCAAAAAACAAGTATTGGGCCATAGAAACTTCACTCCATAGCCATCCCTGCAGCGTAATCCACCTCTTCACTGTCCATCTGTGTGTTTGTATGTTCCAAATATTCAAACTTTTTGCATAATATGGTTAAATACACTACTGCCTGAGCTTCAGAGCAGTGGGGAGAGTCATAGCAAGACAATACAGCAGTGTATTTAGCCAGATTTTGTTGAATCTCTGACAATTTCGGAATACACTGACAGCTGAAAGGTAACTTATTCATGGATCTGAACATATATTTTTTTCAAAGAAGACACTTTTTGGAAATTTGGACATTGTAAACTTATTCTGGATTCACACCGAGGACTGTAGAGCACAGTAACTGATATGAACCACCAGGAGGCGCTGTAATGTGAAGTAAAGGAGTAGGGGGGTTATCCCATAAAGCAGTAGCACTATTAAGTATTGTCCCCCTACTTTTATCATTGTGAGTGTGTCTGTCTCTATCTGACAATATCGTGTTGATTCTTTTTAGAGACTTGATGCTCCCTTCTGCACTGTTTTTTTTGGGGGGGTTTTTTAATTCCTGTTTTGTGCTAGAAAAAGCCATGCCATATGTATAGATTGTAAGGGCTTTTTCCAGTTCTGTGATGCACTGTGCAAAAGGCTGTTTTGAGTTCCTTTCAATGTCGAAGACTTGTTTTTTTACTACCTTTTTGCAGAATGTGAAATGTATAATTTTTGAGGGGCTTAAGGGGATATCCAGGATTTATGAAGGGGGATTTTTTTAAAACTTCAACCAATTGTATGATATGGAGCAGCTTTAATTCCACAAGTCGGTTTGAAACAAGACACACACACAGAATTACATATAAATATAAAAGGAATTTAATTCCGTTGCCTTAACCTGATGTTGTATAGAAGTACATTGGTATCCTTTTTTTATAGTTTCCAACCAATTGCAAGTTTTGATGTCAGAAATTAATTTCATCTTGCATGACTTTGATGATAGTACTTGTGTACATGAAATGAAACGAATGATCTCTTGCTTTAACTGTTAGTACTTGTTCCTGGAGAACTCAGTGTATATACTGTAACGTTAGCGGACGTTAACAGCAGTCTGCTTTGTTGGAAGTCAACAGAGCCTTGATGCATCAAAGTGTTGATCAGCCGGTGGTGATGCATAGTTGTTAGAGCCGACAGAACAAAATGAAACGTCACTGTGGCTTCAGGCACCCTTTTCTGTTTAATTTCTACTGATGATTAAAATGGATTCAATCAATGTATTTATATGCTTGTCTCTAGGACATGGCTATGTGAATGATTTTGTTTATCGAGGATACAAATGATATTTCTATGTTTGTTTGGTAAAAATAAATGAGAATTGCTTGATATTACATTGTCATAGAAATGCATTTTTGTCTCTAAGGCTAACTTACTAAAACTATGGTTTGCATTATCCATTCATGTTTTTCTCTTGAGACTTGAAGCTGAAAAGTGACATAACAGCAAGGTCTATTATAGGCGGGCTTAAAGGTAAAATGTTTCTTTTTTATAAAGATGAGGTTGACTCTGACAAGCAGAGTGCCTCACACTAGAGATAATATTAGTACATGAAATCTGTTGCTATTCTCAAAACGCACAGATTTTTGTTTTTTACCACCTTTTAATCTTTTTATCATTCCAAAATAACCTTAAAGAATACATTAGAGGCATATTTTTGCCGCGGAATTCCAAACAAGCAATACTGATTTAAATGATACTTTCTCCCTGTTAACTGGCATCTTGTTTTCATGTTTTCTCTCAAATGAATCCCAAATCTGTGATTAATACAATAAGGATCCACTATGCCATGGAGCAAATCTGTGTCAGCAGCCAGTGTTGTGATAGTCCCTGGTTGCAGTGACCCTCCTGAGGCCAAACCGCTGCCCCGGTCGGTGTGGTGAGGCAGTCGCATGGTACACTCGCAGAGCCTGACCTCCTTCATCTCTTATCTCTGTTCATTTAGGATTTACCAGTTTTTAATCTCTCTCAATCTTTGGCTGACTGTCTATTCACCTTCACTTCAGAGAGATATCATGATGTTGTTGTTTTTTTTATTATACTTCCATGCCAGAGGATTGTTGTACTTATTTGTCCCGTTTGTGTGTACGAAAGGCCGCTTTGTTAATAGTGAAGGTCACTCTCTAATGGGTGATGCGGTTGCTCAAAGCCCTGCTATGAAAATGACTCGCTAATGCTGTTTTAAAAAAAGAGATCCATCCAAAGTCCCCGTGTCTGAAACCCACAGGCTTCACACTTTGTGCTATCCTGAAACAAGTCAGTAGAAAGTGATGACATTATATTGCCAAACTAACAAATAATTTCACCCAAACACTTGCTTTGGTATTCTATTGCTCTGCAGGTCTGGGGGAAAAAAGGATTATAAGGCTTTGTATTTCCAATAATTATGTCAGAGCTTTCTCTACACGTACATAAATACATGTGTTTCACATTTCAAACGCTCTCTCTTGAAGTAAGTTAAACTGGGAAATGTTTAAAGCTGTAAAAATGGACCATCAGTTTGTTAAGTCCTCTTCAGATTGCGTTCCAGCTTTTAAAGAGGTGGCAGTCTGGTCAGTATTAAGTCATGGCAGGA
Organism: Anoplopoma fimbria; assembly: GCF_027596085.1. NCBI lineage: Eukaryota > Metazoa > Chordata > Actinopteri > Perciformes > Anoplopomatidae > Anoplopoma > Anoplopoma fimbria. The sequence goes on from NC_072458.1 coordinate 6,080,826, forward strand.
GAGGAAAATCCCCTAATGTGACGATGATGCGGTCCACCCACCAGAGCTTAGAGCTGTTGTCACTGGCCCATCTGTCAGGGCTTGATCCAGGATGTTCGCACAGACAGAGGGACAAACTGACAGGAAATGACTACTGCAATTAAACACATCGGTCTTTAGTCATTATATTTAGTTGAGAGTTCCTCAAAAAGAGAAGAAAAATGCTAGTGTGGTGACATCATCTCAGTTGGTCTCAATGTGAATCACCTGGTGCCAAGAATAGACCAAGCTAAATTAAAATGACACTAATTGGGCAACAGGCCTCATTTAAGAGGATGTCCCTTGCTTCATGCAAAGTGTAACAGCTGCATTGGAGCACAGCCAGATTAACTTGCTTAGGGGGCTTGGTGCAAAATTGAGCTCTATTGCACTTGATCAAGGTCCATAATTCAGCCCTGCACCAGAGACTGGTAAAGGACTGCTTTCTCTGGCTAGATGAAGTGCTGTGTTTAAAAGGTCCATAGTAACTAATATGGCTTTTACATCCGTTTAATCACTCATTCAAATGTCATGTAATGTTTTCAGGGCACATTCAAAGCTACATTTGCCAAAATATATGGGATTTTCTGTGATGTGCAAACTTTTTTTCTTGCGGTTGTTTAAAAGGGGATTCAAAAAAACAGAGACTCTGGACTAGTGGCTCTCAGCCAGTTTTGCTTGTGACTCGAGTCAGGTGATATCGACTTCTAACCCTTAACACGATCTGTGAGAACTTTAACCAAAAGGGACTTTACTAACTCAGACTTTTCAGAATTTAAAGGATTTAAAGACCCTGAGAGGTAGACCTTTTATCTGTTTTTATTGTATTTTATTACTTTATATTCTAACTCTTTCAACTCCCAACATAACATGACACAAATCACAACACCAGTGTTATTGAAATAATGACAATCTCTTTTAGTGACACTGACTGAAATTGAATACAACGCATACATGAAAAAAAAAAAAAAAAAAAAGAATCACACTTACAGCCTAAAACTACAAATTACATTTAGAGTGTTAATGTGATGACACACATTTTGAGGAACTCTTATCAAATCAGTGAAGTAGTCCAAAATAAGACACCAGCATTGAAGAAAAGACTTGAGTAAAAGGGGGTTTGAAAGAAAGCATCATGTAAGAGTTGAACTGAAATCATTTGGCATCCATCCATCCCTCGGATCGTGGTGGAGAAAAAAACAAAAACTAAAAACCCTCCCCTGGTCATGTGACTCCGGGATGAGAGAGAGAGCCAGATTACAGCTCCCTGTTCGTCAGGAGTCCACTCGCTGAAAACAGGCGAACATCGTCTCTAACATACGCTGGAGGAGGCGGTCCTAGCACCAAAGGACGCCGTTTATCACATCACATAGAAGCTTTGAATTATTCTTTTTTTTTTTTTTTTGGTGGTGGTGGTGTTGTTATTCATGAAATAACTTGAACATCGTAGATACACAATGATTTCGCCGTGGGACCGGTGGTACTCGACGAGCTGCTGCCTCTGCTGCCATGTACGGACAGGGACCATTATTCTGGGAATATGGTATATGGTAAGTGAGATGTTTCCCTCTGATGTCAGGACCAAATGTCCACAAACATTGAATATTTGATCAATATCGATTGAGTTGTACTGTATAGCTGAGATAGATGGTGAAGTTACTGTTTTTTGTTTTTCGGTACTCATTTGTGATTTGCCATTTTGAGGATATCATTGTTTTTGTTGTTGTTGGATGTACTACATGCAAACTACAGTGTTAGTTAATAAACCGCCACCATTTCCCATCAAGGGTTCGATATTGTTATATGGATGTATTTTAATCTAATATAACATAATACACAAGCACCGTTTCTACATTTGTAGAGGTTAAATATAGAGATTGCTTCCTTTTTTTAACCAGGGGATAACCTAAAGTTTTAAACATAGTTCAGTAAGCCTGTTAAATCCCCGACCTTTCGTAAATCCCACTCTCTCTCTGTGACCTTACTACTAATCAAGTATGTGTCGTCGGTCAGAAACAAGGCCGGGACGAGCAGACAATCATGTGGCCTCCATAAGAAGTTTTGATATACAACTGGGACATACAGGATATAGTTATTTCTTCTAATCATGCACTGAACCTGTCCACCAGTTCTACAAATATCAATTTCACATATCAACAGTATTTAATAACAGTTTTGATACTCTAGTTATCTTTTTAGTGACTTCCATCACCTGATTTGTTGCTTTTCTCCTTTTTTGTTGAATCATTTTTTTGGGGGGGATTGTGGACTTAATTGCACAAAATAAGTTATTTGAATATGTGGCCTTTGGCTCTATGACATTTTGATTGGTATTATTGACTACTTTCTCTAATAAATAATCCAAAAAAAGAACCAATGGAGTACTTAATAATGTAAAAAATAATAACAAGTTGAGTTGCATTAACATGTGATGAAGCTTCATCAGGAGTTTTTGTCAAATAGATCTAACCACATTCAGGAGTTGGCCTGTATCATATCATGGAAAAAAGGATAACTCCAATATGAAATGTAATATTAATATTGGTCTCCCTTTTCCCACAGCTCATCAATGCGGTTGTCCTACTCATCTTGTTGTCGGCTCTCAATGACCCAGTTCAATACCGCTACCACCTTACCAGCACTGAGCTGGGAACTGACATTGATGTCATGGACGATGCAAGTGAGTGCAGCTAATCCCCCTCAGTGTTACATATCTGACGCAGTACATCTCGGATTAGATGTCCTCAATAAGGCATGCTTGTTATTCTACAGGAAAAGTTCAAGTCGATATGCTTTGAGTGTCAGAACTTCATTTAAAATTTGTTGTTGTAGAAGTATACTTTTTTTTTCCAACTCTAAGGGCTCATTGTCAAAAATTCCATTTACAAGAAATTAAATTACCCACTGTAGTTAATAATGCACTATTTCTTAAATGTATTCAAAAAATAATTCAGTATGGAATTGTTCTTGTTGTCAACCATATAAAACATTCAGTTTAATTCAAACAGAGTTTAACGGGAAACAAAAATGCCTAAGAACAATTTGATGGCTAAAATATTTGAATGACCTTTAAAAAAAAAAAAGCCCTTAAAACTGCAACACTGTTGTGTTCTTCAGTGCATTTATCTCTTGCTGGAGCGGCGTTAACTGACAGATATTCTTGTCTCTATACTTTATTAGAATTTATTTAACACATATGTTTAATTTAATGTTGATGTTACACCGCTTGACTAGTCTAATAATAAGACTATAAGACTGTGACTGAACATTCAAGCCATATAAAAAAATGACTGTAACTAAATATCCAGACAAACCAAATGTCATGCCCCTATTATTTGGTTTATCGCCCAGCTCTGTCAGACAGTGTCCATTAAAACCAACATAGCCCCATGTGTTTATGCAGCTCTTGGATCACCTCTCATTTCTGCCCAACACTTCTTTTCCCACAGTGCTGCTCTCAGCACGGACATAGCTGAGTAGGCTCGTCTCCATGCAGAACGCATCAGTGTGCATGTGTATTTTCAGTACTTCCCCTCCGGCAGCTATCATCATCATAATCACAGTCGCCTCTGGAACAACACAAACCCCGTCACTGGCTTCTCTGATTAAAAACGACTGCTCTAATTCTCCATCGGATTTAAAAGGGCCATCTTGACTGATAGCTGTTGTTGCTTGTGCAGCACTGGTCAAAGATTGTGAAACAGTGGGAAAGGCTTGAGACACACTGGTGTCATAGTCTTGTAATCCTGACATTTTGACTCAGATGTGTGGATGACGTGTTTTGGGAGTGTGGGGTGGCAGGCATTTATTTATGCATGTATTGTTTATATATAGTATGTGTTAACATCTGTCCTTGTATCCAATGTGTGTGGGATTAAGATGGAAGGGTATCATCATTTCCTGGGTCTTAACACAGTATCAGTACTGTTATAGGCAATGTTGCTGAGTGTTCACCAACAGTCACGATGATACACAGAAGTTGCCCTCAGTTCTTCATGAGTTTGTATTATTATGTGAAGTCGTGGAAATTGTCATGTTTTCATGCTAACAATGCTGACCAAAACTACCAGGGATGTATTGATTACGCAGTTTGACAGCTATTACTGTTTCTGAATACCAAGTTTGATAACTGCTGCATAGTGAATTCGGATCCCTTTCACCAATCAGAACACATTAAGATATCCTGTTTTAACTTGATATCCGTTTTTTACAGCTGCAATGTGATTGTGAGAGGGGTTGTTACATTTAGTCAAATTTAGCACATCTTGCATAACAATCACCCACACGCTGCTCATCATGTTTTGTCCAAGGCAGATTGTGTGCTAAAAATAGCGAGGTTACTTAAGGTGCTTTGTTTTGTACAAAGCCATGTCCTCATGACGATTTTGGATTAAGTCAGTGGATTCAAGGGTTCAAGTAATATATTACCGCTGTTTTTCACTGGTGAACTAGATTATCTGTTCTCACATTGTTCCGTTTGTTTTTGTTTTACTTCTACAGATATCTGCATAGCCACTGCGATATCCCTGCTCATGATTCTTATATGTGGCATGGCAACATATGGTGCTTACAAGGTAAATAAACTAAGGATGAGATTTAAACAGACATCTGACCTTGGAAAAAAACAACCTGCCCTTGTTGTTACTGACTTCCTTCATCTATTCTCAATCTCTCCCACATAGCAACATGCTGCTTGGATCATTCCATTCTTCTGCTACCAAATCTTTGACTTCGCCCTTAACACACTGGTAGCCATAAGTGTGGTTGTTTATCCCAACACGGTGCAGGACTACCTCCAGCAGCTGGTGAGAACTATTTCCCTTCCACAGCTACCTTTAATGACTATACTTACTACAACTGCCCTTAAATACTTCTAGTACTATATTGTTTTGACTTGAATATTTTAAATCAACAAATTGTTCACTAGAAGGGATTGGTGCTTTGTAACACTGCTAAAGAAGAGGCATTCAATGAAAAAAGGTCACCCATGCATAACACAGGTCTCAGATATGTAGATTAGGAGTCTATTTAATACTTCTTGGTTGTTTAGGACTGAAGGTTTTGTCAGGTGCTGATTTGTAAAAGGGAGCTTCCTATCTGTGTTTATCATCTGACAGTCATTCATTTGATTTACATCCCTCCCTCCCTTCCAGCCGGGGACATTCCCTTACAAAGAGGACATCATGTCCACCAACAACATGTGCCTAGTTTTTGCAGTCCTCCTCTTCATTGGCTGCATCCTCTCCTTCAAGGTAAGTCCTTTTATCACTGCATATTCTCCCAATCGGTCTATCTTTGGCTTTTGGGGGGATTTTGTAATTGAATCCACAACATCCATCTGAATTATGTCTAAACAGATGTATACAAAACAGTATACTTTGAAAATGAATTGATGATGCAACACATGTCTACACATTACAGACACCCACTGAACATTTGTTCCCTGATCTGCCTATTTATAGATTTACTCATCATATTGCAACATGATCCAAGCAATTTAGTCTCACACTGTGCACCTCTCATGCAGTATGAACCATATGGCATGTGTAATGAATCCGCCAGTGTGAACAATCCCATTATCAATGTTCTTCATGAGATTATGTTTACTGTTATCAAACAGTCAGAGAGCAGCAGGTCAGGGGCAACAGGAAACCAACTCCTGTCAAGCTAACTCCCCCTTAATGCATGGATGATTCTCTAGGCGTAGCTTTGCTCTGGGGCTCGGGGACGAGATGGGACAGGAAGTTCCAGTCATCTGTGCAATCAAATCAAGTTGTTTCTTCTCCAAGCTCAGATTGGAAATGTTCTCGGCAGACATCCAGTGCCAGAGCCGGGGTTTTATGATAGGAAGCAGCCACTGGAAGATACACTTCTGGATTTACAGAGAGAAGAGTTATAAATGGCTTGTCTCAGGCAGAGAATTTATGGGGTAGTTGAACTACTTTTAAGAAAAAACATAGATGTGTTCTAAAAACATAAATATAATCTTGACATTTTCCAAGCAAAATGAATAGAATCCCATGTTTATTGATAGGCTGCACACACAGTATATACTGGCTACTGTGGTGATGATAGTTGAGTCAGTTCCCTGGAAGAGGGCCAGATCTAAAACCGAAGCTCTCAGCACCGAAGCAGCACCTGCTGAAGTTCCCGCTGAAGCCAATATCCTCCACTTGACTGCACTTAGCATAAATGACAGATAGAGACAGGCAGGAAGAAGGAGAGCTGGAGAGAGAAGAGAAGGGATGCGACAGATAGAGATATGTACACGGACAGATGGTTGGATTAATACAGAAATGGGAATTATATGGGCGAGATAGTCAGACTTTGTAGCAATGGATAGTGCCAGCCTAGCACATTATCATTGTGATTGAAAATGTAAGAGAGTTGGTATCACAGTGAAGAGATCAACTCAGCAGATGGTGAAGTGATTGGCTAGCAGGCAGCCTGGTTTCCTGGTTGGTCGGTTGCGCTTACTGCTGGCATAGGTACCGACACAGCAGGCTACTCGTACACATAAACAATGAACCTCCTGTTCTTCTGCCAAGCCAGAAGCACCTAAACCACAGTGCTACCATAGCTTTACTGAGGGCAGGAGATGCCTGGTGAGTTGCCTAGGCTTAAAATGTCGGTGGAAAACGAAGAAAGGCAACATTGTTATGAAAAGTGACCTATTTTTGTACAACTGTATCAAATTCCCATGTATCCCTGACCCGCCTTGCTGCAAAGGTAGCTCATTTATCACAGTCTCTATTGCATGGTGATATGATGCATGTCTGCCGTCAGCATCCCTAACCTTGATGAATAGAGGAGATCATAGCAAGCAGCCTCAGTCATAATGAAAAGTGGAGACAATGTTGTTAAAGGTCATTGTGTGGTCTTTGTTTTCTACCTCTCTGGGGACAGGCCTACCTGATTGGCTGTGTGTGGAACTGCTACAGATATGTGAGCGGCAGGGGCACCACGGAAGTCCTGGTTTATGTCACCACCAATGACACCACGGTGAGTACTCACATCCACCCTCTAGTTCCTCACCGCAAGGGCATACTGGAAAACTCCCTCACTCACATGATAATATAATTGCATTTGTGCAGAATTGATTTTTTCCTGGGGGCCTAGAAGCTTTCATAAGGGGAAGATCATTTTGATAAAGGCTTTGAAATGGGTTTTTTTATCACTATGCTTTGCCCCTCTGTCAGAGATAATCGGGGGCTAAGGCAAAATTAAATTATTATACCAAATTAAAGGTATAAGCCCCATCGAACACAGTCAAGGGGGCAAAAAAATGAATGGTTGTGTTTGTAAATGCCTCCAAATTTCAAACATTGGGGCAACAATAGCCCAAAATGATCCTGCTTGGCACATTAACTTTATTCCAGTCTATCAGATTCTAGGTTCAGCTGTGAGGTTTTAACGACCTGTAATAAAATATAGACTGTATTTGCTTTTGTATGTTATTGCAGCTCAATGAGTTGATACCTCTAAATGTACAAGGTAAGGATTGTAGGCATTACTTGCGCCAGTATGATTATAAAGCGTGAATTTAGAACCTGAAAAATAAACAGATTTTATTTTTTTATTTAAATTCTCAGACAACCTTATTAACCTCAACCTCATTTTTGAGAAGTTAATTTAATTCATGTAACGCAGAAAGACAGGAAGGATTTTTTGTTTTCGGTGTGGAAAATAAATAATTTCACTGACAGACGATTTCATTTCAAGTTTCAATAATAAGAAAATAAAAAAAATCTGAGCATTTTCAACTGTATCATCAGTCTCTTTATTTACATTCTGTTTATGAAGAGAAATATAAAATGTAATTCTAATAAAGTTTTTATCCTGTGCCTGTGTATTATGTGGCAGTCAAGTCACTTCACATGTCAAATAACTAACACCAGAGGTTCAGGTTGGTGAGGTCCAGCTATAAAATCCCCATAAAATAATAGAATATCTGTCATGTCACAGTCCCTACATACATGTACAAGTAAAGATGCTAGGTGTAATACTTTAACCATTAATTAATAATTGCTAAAAAAAGAAATGACACCAGAATGAGAAAGTAAGAACCGCAGAGACCTATTTAAGGTGGTATAATAAAAATGTGTCTTTGGCTTATATTAAATGCTACACATATCACTTTAAGAGACTTATTTTAAAAGGTGTCAGTAGAACTGTGAAGTGAAACCAGTTTATTTCGGTTGTGTGAAGTCAGCGTATTGACATTGGTGTTGTGTGTAGCAGCGCAGTAGGTGCTGTAGGTCACGCTGGGGTGTGATTGGCTGGCTGTGTAGCATCGGGTGTCGTCAATCCCACTTGTCCCCTTCAGTGTTGACTCACTGGGTTTCTGAGAGGCTTTAGCATAGTCATGGTTTCCATTTGTCTGTCCGTCTGTAATCCTCCACACGGATACATAAGACATTAATCTGTCTCCAGCTTTCGTCTCAATACATAGCACCTCATCTGTCCGTCACTTTGTTCTTCTGGTCGTTGTCGTGACCCTGCTTCACACTGCTGACGTTTTTTGTCTTCCTAAAAAAAAAGCTAATGTGTTTTGGGCCAAATCAGGAACCGATAACACACTTGAATTTAAAAAACAAAACAACTGAGGCAACTAGGTCAAAGCGAAGGCCACAGCACAAGCTGTGTGAATTTTAATGAGAGAAGTAACAAATAGTGGCTCACGTTTAACGCAAGTTAAACAGCTCATGAATAGTCACGACATGGTTTTGAATTCCTTCTCTCAGGGTTGAATGAAAAGAGTGCCCCGTCTATTTTTACTATTAGAAAAGCCAGCAGTGTGTCTAAATGGCTTTTTATTGCCTCTAACATCAAGTACCCAGCTGCTTATCTGCTTTTATATAAACGCCATTAAAATGCACAAGGGTCGTCATCTCTCTCTCCTCCCCCCCCTCTCTATATATCTCTGTCCATCCTCCTCTCTACTTCTGGACATGTTACATAATTGTCTGCTTGTCCGCTTCATTTCAAATCCTCCCAGTGATGTGTTCGGCGGGCCTCCCTGGCTGCTTCACAATTCCATCCCCTCGGAGCATATTCTCTCTCACTCTCTCGCTCTCTCTCTCTCACTGAATTAGCAGCAGTGCTGGTTTTATAACACCATTTACAGAGCAAAACCTCTGATGGAGAGAAGGCAATCTGGCCTCTAAAGCCGAGGGATGTGAGTGGAAGTTATCCTCGCAGCTAGAAATGCCCTCTGTTGGGATGGAATAAAGAGAATGAAAGATGGAGAAGCAACCTGCAACAGCTATTAGGGCCTTAAATCACTTCCTATTTTAGATATACATTAACTGTTTTTATTTGAGTGCCTTCATTCTGAGTGTGTAAATGCCTGCATTTTAAAATTGCCCAATTGGCTGAATCATCATAATGGATAAAGTCATATTTGAGGTATGCTTTGAAACTCAAAGACGTCTTCTGGTTATCCGTGTTATTTCAGGTTCTGCTACCACCGTACGAGGAGGCCATCGCCATACCACCGAAGGAGCCCCCTCCCCAGTATATGGAGGCATGAGAGACGTCCTCGCTGCCGGACCCCATAGCCCAAGCTCCTACCACGTGTCCCTCCTCCAACAGTAGAACCCGAACGCTGGCTGGAACATGCTAGAACTAGACAAAAGTCTTAGGAGGCTGGTTCCGGCTTGGATTCCTGCCAACCTTTAATTAGATTAGGCTGACCCTGTGCCAGTATTGTCATCAACTCTTCCCCTCCACCACTATGGTCGTTGTGACGTACTTTCCTCCCCTCTCGTCTCCTCTGTCCTCCTAAAGGACAGAATCGCAGCAAATACGTCCGTTACCAACCACCCCTCTTGGCAGCTGCTGTCCCCTGGCAGCATCTCAAATCTTGCACGTCCTGAACACTCTGTCCCAACTTAATTTGCACTTTTCTTTGAGTGAAACGTGCCCCCGGGTTTGGCCACCAACTGTTAATCCCCCCAATACTGTGAATCTCCCTAGTGGTCTTTGTCTAGAAACACACTACCTGAAGAGAGAAAGTGAGAGAGTGAGAAGGAATGCGACATACATGATCAGTTATGCAAGAGCACTTTTTTCAGAAATTGACAAATTCCTTCATTGAATGTAAAGTCGAGGTATTTTTGTATGACATTTTTGTATACCAGTTAAAACTGAGAGAAAAAGAAGTGAATAGTTAAAAGGCTTTCCTCTTGTGACATCATACATGTACTGATGAGGCTTGTCCTGCAGAAAATCATTTTGAAAAAAAGGGTTCTCGGCCAGTATCAACGTCTTCCTTTTGTATCCATGTAAAAAACCTTGTTCACCCATTGATCCCAATCACAATATTCCAGTTTGCCTTCCTGTCCATTTCCTGTCTGTTCCGAGATCTCGCAAGCTGAGAAAGACTGGCGTCAATGTGATGTGAAGCACACAAACATAAATGTTTCTCACACTGCAGACTCAAATCCAAGAAGGCAATACACGTACTATGGTACATTAGTGGTTGGTCTTGTGTTCCCGTCAAGCTGCAGCTTCAACAGCATTGTCTGTGTCTTTATTGTGTGTGTTTTTTACGTGGATCATGGTGTATAATCTGATCTTTTTAGATGAGCTACTTTAGCTGGACTGAGGGCATTTTCCTATGAAGGCAGCACAACATGCTGCTGTACATGCAGAGACCATTTTATGTGTGTTTGTTTGTGTGTGTGTGTGCTTGCCTGAGCGCTATGTATGACGTTATAATGTAACTCCTTGTTTCTTTCGTATGTAGTAACATTTTCCTTTGCACATGCAGTGATATCGTGTTGAGATATTTCCTGTGCTGGTGACGTTTTTTTGAAATTAACGATGGATGGGAATCTAAAGCATTGATTTAGCTTAGCGTAGTAGCACAAAGATCAATATACAGTATATATGAAGCTAGATGTTTGTCTTTTGCAGACAATTATGAGAAATAATAATGGAACAAACTATATTAGATGAACCTAATCCCATTCTTTCCAATAATTCCTTAATAGTATTTGCTAACCACTTCAGACTATGCAACAGTGCATTCAACAACTGATACTAATACTGTAGTTCATAATGTAGCCAGACATTTGTTGGCCCTTTTGTCATTTTCCCTGTGTCAAATATGACCACTGCTTTTGCAGATACAGCAAAGCTAAAAAATTAAATTGCACTTTAAAGTCAGCGTGGGCTCACTGGAAACTTATGTGTTTGTTATTTGTATTCATCTTAACTACGATATGCTGTAGCTAATTGGTTCTAAATATGATTATCCACCCTCTTCTGGATGATACAAGCATCTAAAACCCGACATTAATTAGTATTGGCATTGTGTGATGTGATAGAAAAGCTGCAGATTTTTTCATGTGACTGAAGGAGGATTTCAGCTGCAGGGTTTAGAGAAAAGGCTTGTAAAGTTTCTGGACCAGTGGATGGCTGATGTCTCATTTTATTTGAATCACTTGAAGACTGTTTATCCATTGCTTTTCATTCACACACATCCTCTTGTTGGATCTACATGAGCTCATGCCTTCAATTCTGAATAATAAAAAAAAAGCAAAAATCAGCCGGTGTCTGCTTCTGGATTCATTGAATGATTCAACAGTTTGTTTCTTAAAAAGAAGGGGGAAATATATGTATTTAAGATGAACTTACAGTTATTTATTCATATTTCATTTGAATTAGCCAGGGGGTGAGAAAAGGGCATATTATTGTAACTCTTTCTCATAATGAATCTGTTGTTGTCCATCTTCTTGTCTTCAAATCAAAATGAAGGGGCACTCTAATCAATCTCCCATGGACCTTTCTTCACAGCAGGCACTTTGACACAGGTGTCACTAATAACACTAACGATGACTCCAGCATGCACAATAACAGGAGCCTGAATCCATGGAATTCACTACTCATTAATTTAATCACTTACACCTGTGCTTTTCTATTCCCGCCATGTAAAATGTTTGTGCAGAAACGTGTGTTAGCTAAACTGGGTTTTCAGAATTGCCCTATATGGAGATATGTTGAGCTGGCTAAAGCTAAAATGCTAATCTTATTCAAATAAATGTGTGTGTCTTGTGATATGGGTGTTGGCATCTTGGGAAAAACCACAACATAAAAATTCAATGCATCTCATGCGTGAAATTTGGCACCAAGGGTTGATTAAGAAATTACTTCTAAAACAGCATATATTGCTATAGTTATTTTTGTTTTAATTTTGACATTAAATTAATCACATTCTCGCTTAATCTGCACATACAACCAGCCACAAGATAGTATATATTACCATAAAAACATGCAAGTTTGGAGAGTATGACTGTCACTCGTGTGCGCGTCCTGCTGCCCTCAGAAATTCAGCATCCCTCAGTGGAGAGAAACAAGCTGGCAGATCAACAAGGAATTACCCGCATGCCTCAAAATGGACGTTGGCATAACCTTGGGTTGGACAGCAGGCCACCAGACAGACACGCTCACCTACTTTCTGCCACTGGGACGGGGCAGGGGGGGACAAAAACACAAATGGGTCACATTCTGTCTCTTTTCTTGCTTGTTGGATGCAGATAGAGGGTGGCAACCGATTCAAAATGGGGGAGATATTTGTGAGAAGACACAAGAATCAAAGGGTGGTTTTGTAAAATCTGTCAGCAGACTTTGTGCGACCTGGAGAGCCTTTCATTTGTAATTTAAAGTGTTCTTATAACTACTATGTACTACATACAGTATCGAGGATATGAATAAACAGATAATTAAGATATTTTGCACTCTTAGTTCCCAGTAATAAAACTACTAAATATGTCTCATAAGTTTATAAAACTTTCTATGCAATTTCCTTTGTTCTGACAATGAGAGACAATTGTGATCAATAATGCTATGTGTGAGAATATGAACCACTTAGCACCATGTAAATGTTCACTGAGGTCACATACCATTCAGTTTATGTTGCTATGGCGAGAAACGATCAATACTGAATTAACTCTAGCGACCAACATGGCCTGACACTCTGTTGCCTTGTTATTGCCATAGATTTTGATTCAAATAACTTTGTTCTACATAACTCCTGCAATATAATTTGAGATCAGTACAAAAAATATAAATAAAAAACCCAACAGTAGACCAAAAAATGTTTATGTGCTAGAGGATGCTGTATGGCTTTCCACAAGCTTTAAGTTCTATTAATAGTTCAGATTGTTTACGCTTGTTAATTCGAATCTTATTCTATAACCTCTTTAGAAACTGTCCTCATTCGGTGCCCGGCATCTGCGGCAGTGAAACAGATCAGCTGGGATGATTTCATTTGATTTAATTGGGAATCAAGAAAACAGCTTAAGGAATCAGTGAGTGGAAAAAAACTGGGCCAAACCACTGGATGGATGATGGACGGCTTATAACTGTCTCTGGGTAGATGCATCAGAGTTTCAAGCTCAGGCCAGAGGCACTGAATCAGTTTGTGATACCTTTCAGTGGCTGCACATGCCGTTTGCCATCTGCCTGCTGTTGGTATTCAGGTTTTAAGGCATTGCTGTTCCTAGTAATCATTGGCTGGGATGCAAATCATTCATATTAACCATTTATATCTGGTTACATTTGATGAATCCTAAAAAAACCGAATTAAAAACTTATGATGCATAAGAAAATATCACAATCAGACGATTTTGGGGCGAAATCCAGAATTGTATTTCTAATCAAATGTATGGATGTTTACCACTGTCACTAGGAGTATGTTTTACTGATTGCAGCGGTTGAGCAAATCACATGGTCCTAATCAGAACATGCCTTTCTCTGTTGTCATGGAGATGTAGGTGTGCACATTATTCTGTGGACTTCTTGTCCATTTAGGCTTTAAAGTTGAGCCTGATATGGTGAATAGATTAAGTTGACCTTGGGTGGAGATGGTTTTGTCAACTGTTATTCTATGTGGAAATAAATAAAAAAAACAGTACTCACCCTGCTTAAAAACATATACACTGGTATGCTACCTAATAATATTACTGTACAGATAGCTACTGCTCAGGAGCCAAAAAAGGCTCATGTCAGCTTCGGTTTTATGTCCATCAGCAGTTACAGATGCAACGCTTCAACTTTATCCGACCTATTCTACCAAACTGCCCTTCAGCAACGCATTCATTCACTCTTTGCACTACTAATCAGTCTCTAAAGTAATGGAACCGAGCTCCAACAAGCCTTCCATCCCACTCAGGATGTGAACATTCAGCCTCTTTCACCGCCAACAAATGTCCATGTGTGTATTTTTGGTTAGTGGGTTCCTTAGGTCATAGTTTAACTTATAAAAAATGTTCTAACAAAACTCACGACGGTCACAAGCACACCTGTGAAGATGGGTGTCAGTAGAAAAACATCTACATCTTTGAGTAGTTTAACTCAACACGACTGCTTTTTTAAATTGACAAGATTTTCTAAAGTTGGGCTATTCAATTTGGATTCATGGGGCAACATTTCTTTTATCTAAAGTCAGCTTGGCTCAGAAACTAAACAAATGAATCCAACAAGAATTGCATGAAAAAAATTTTGTGTGGCTGATGAAAAAAAAGCAGCGGACCATTTTGTTCTTGGCTTACTATTGGTCAGTATATTCTCTCACACTCAAGCCAGAGGACTTCAACAGCATGAGTGACAGACATCCCAAAGCCTTTAATACCTCTGAAAGGAAAGTGTCTTTTCTTTTACAGTCCACAGGCTGCAGCTAATACAGCTGCCCGTCAGCCCTACGGTTTACGAAAGTTAAAAAACAAATATTCTCAATGATTAGCAGTTGTATTTATTTTCAGCGTTGCTAAACAGACGGTTGGGTGGATCGTTAACAGATAATCCTGGTTTATGTTTTGTTTTACCAGTCTCTCAAGAGCATCTGTCTAAAATCTGCTGTCCAGAATTATTTCTCCTAGTTTTCAGCTGTTAAGTCCCATATTGTAAACAGTCCTACAGAAACAGGAGAAAATCCCTCACAGACATTGAGAATGTTCTGGAATACCCACATCTGAGAAAGTCAAGTCAGACTGATGCTCTCTGGTGGACACCTGCAGGATTGACAGTCTCTGGACAGGGACGGGGACGGGGGGGTTTAATATATATTGTAATCAGTAATGAAATGAAGGCAGCAATTTCTGTTAACACCGACTTTATTTATAACAACGGGGTTGGGAAACAGCTCTACTGAGGTGGCTGCTGCTGGTCTGGCATGCTCCTGATGATGTCAGAATCACCTGAAGAGGAAAGGAACAAAAAGTCAGCAGATCAAAATAAAAACTGCCACATAGACAACGCAAAGACATCCAACTATATTCATCGAATAACAGATAATTTTGTATTGTGTCCTACATATACATTAAGTTAGCAATGAGGGCAAAAGTAGCCAACTGAGCAGCCATGAACTGTCCACAAAGCACTGGCATATTAACTAAGCACTAAAAAGGCTCTCTTCTAGCAACCCACTAGTCCTGAACTGGACCACAATCATGAGCAGGTCTAACTGGGCAAAAATTTCACAGAGGAAACCAAGTGGCCCCAAGTGACTATAAAAGCGTTTTATCAAACCTCAGTTTAACAAGTGACCCAAAATACTTTAAGGTCAATAGAGCCATGTTTACAGTGTCATTTGTTGAGCTGCATTGAGATCATTTTAAAATGATGTTTTGACATCAAGTTTAGCTGCTCCCCAGTAGTGATTCTGATGTATGGATATTATTTCTGGTTACATTACAGATTTGGCTTCTAGTCCCAGCACTTGTCAAACACAAAAGAAAACATTGCACACATCTGTATGGCATAAGAAGCTTCTCAATTGCATAAAATAAACAATAAATCTCACGTTATAAACAAATTATTTTCCTCTGACCTCTCAAGTATATTAAGATGATGTATTGCATACAATTGTGTTGGAAATGCAGTGTTGTGGAAATGCATATTCTATCATGAATCACTAAAATGCAGTGTTGTGGTTGAAAACGCATTTGTGGTTTTTAAGGATAATATCCCTGCATCCAGCTTTGTTACCAGACGGTACCTGGCACAAGCTTGTGTCAGAAACATCAAATCAGTCTATTAAATATCCTCGTATGACTCACTCTATCATATTTAAATTAGAACAAAGCTTAATGTTTGTGGCAGCAAGGACAAAGTGGAAAACTCAACTGCACCATGCTGTAGAAATAGGTACTCACCAGGGTCAATGATGGCCAGTGTGCACACCCTGAAGTATTTGCCGCAGGCTGTGCCGAGCTCGATGTTGTTTCCACTGTAGTGATGGACACCAGTCTTGGCCAGCATGGCATAGTACTCAATCTCAGATTTCCTGAACAGGACAGAGACAAGGGAAACATGTAAGTGAATACAGAAACTTTGCCCAAGAAAATAACAAGTCATGCTACCTTGGAATCTCTTAACACCAATAATCAGTGTGTAACTGGACAAGTTATAATAAAATCAGCCTATAGACCCGTTGTGCTTTTACAACAACGGCATTGAAGGGGACTGACCTGTGAAACACAGATTTGCTGCCTTAACAGATAAATTATAATTTATTAAATAAATTAGTTTTTAAGTCGTTGACACGGCAATGCAAGCAATGGTCAGTTTGAACATGTAGCCCCGCTTTTGCACACCTTGTGAATGCAGTGTGCTAATAAAAAAAGTTGTTGATGCTACATGCTCTTTCAACCATAGGAACTCATCTGTCACATAACACAGATGATACGACTTGCTCCCAACAACTAACTTTAAATATAATGGTATGCTTTAAAAGAACAAATATGAATGTGTGGATCGTCCTCATACCTGAGGGCTGGGCAGTTGTTGGCCAGGATAACCAGCTTGGCTTTTCCCTGACGAATCATCTTCTGGGACTGTTTGTAGCCCAGGACGTATTTCCCACTTTTCATAACCAGCTGGAGTCTGGAGTTAATAGACTCCATGGACTTTTTCTGAACAAACAGATACAAATACCTCAAATTAGTGACAGCACACAAGCTACTTATCTTACCTTATGTTCACACAAAACTAAACATAATATACATTTGCCATTTAACAAACATACACAAGTAGGTGAGCACATCTAATGTGTTGTTAAAGTACAATTTAGCAGGGATTGTTGACACCATAACGACATGTTTTGCTTGTTTAAGAAAGGAGATGCACTTATGACTTCTGGTGACTAGTAGTTCTCTTGAATACCTATGTTGAATACACTTCCTGTAAGTCGCTTTGGATAAAAGCGTCTGCTAAATGACTGTAATGTAATGTAATGTAATGTAATGTAATGTTTCCTTGAGGGTTAGCAGCCTAGCACAGGCTGCACGGCCGGCGTTGTAATACCACAGCTACAAGTTTGTCGACTAACCAGACGTGTGGACAGAAATAAATCACCATACATGCTTTTATTTATTCACACCCAAATGGATTTTAAACAAAACTAGGACGAGCAGAGCTTGAATAACACGGTTCACACGGAGAGCTACAATGCTAGCTAGCAGGCCCTGACAGAAACACGTGAAGCAGCAGCCTGGCCCTGGAGCAGCGTGTGCACTGCGGGCCGGGCCGACGACACTCACCGTTTTCTTTGCGGCCACCATTTTTGCGGTTTAGTCCTGACCGGCCAACCTGCAGACGAGAGGAGGGAAGGAGAAGACCGTCGTTAATGTCTGGGTGGTAACAAAATGTGTAATTGACCGAATCCCGGTTACTTTTAATCAGAAAACTCAGAGCTCGTCTTACTGTGAGTTTACTCCAATATGGCCTCGGAGAGAAAGGAAGTCCCAGCGTGCACCGCGCGGCTATCTGTTCTCGGGGCTGCGCAGACGAGTTCTGCGCAGAATGCTTAATGCAGATGCTTAGAGAACTTTAAATCAATAATGGAGTTTTTTGGAAATATATACAGCACCAGTCAAAAGTTTGGACACACCTTCTCATTCAACTACTTTGAAGAATGTAAAATATAAAACATATTCTGGTTTGTTGAGCATTTGTTTGTTTACCACATAATTCCATATGTGTTCCTTCATAGTTTGGATGTCTTCAATATTAATCTACAATGTAGAAAAAAATAAAAATAAAAAACCATTGAATGAGAAGGTGTGTCCAAACTTTTGACTGGTACTGTAATTACAAAGAATGAACAATAGTCTACAGCGAGCATTTATGAGGCAAAATCATGAAAATAAACTCATACTAAAACATATACAACAACAACAACAACAATTAACAGTTGCAAAATAAATGAATAAAACAAACTTTACAAAATGCAACGTGAACAATGATTAAAGCTAAACCAAAACATATGCAAATTTCCCCGCTGCGGGACCAATACAGGATTATCTTATCTTATATTTAGAACTATCTAAGTGATCGTTTCCATTATATTTCTATAACGGCAGTGGTCTTTTTAAACTGTAATCCATGTATTCATATTACACGCTAAATATGAGGTTACTTATAAAATATACATTGCCTTGTTAGATTTTACTATCAGTATATATACATCAGCATGCATCAAAATGAACAACCCAATAAAACACTCTAACAGGGGCCCTTCCGATGCCTAATGGGTAGCTGCTTTTACTTTTGATACTTTAAGTGCATTTGGGTTTTGTTATGGATTTTTATTAGTAATTTACCTTTACTTCTCATTGAGTATTTTTTTTATTGTAGTATTGCTACATTTAGGATCTCAATACTTTCCCCTCCCCAGTAGATTAACTCTGGTTTAAGATTTTGCTCAAAGGGACATCAAAAGTTGTTTTTCCCCCGCCCCAAGAGGTGGCGGCTGCACCCTGACTGAATAATGTATTTTTGTCCCTGCCTCCTGGAAACAGCCTAAGTTACAGTACACAACAGAAGACCACACTTCACCTGCGTTAAGTTACTTGTTGCCACAAAACAAATACCTGAACGCTTTTTTGGAGGAAGAGCCATGATGCGCAATTACGCAGGGGACTAAAGGAATTTTACGACCAGCGTGTCTTTTTGTTCGCCTCCAGGGGATTATCTGTCCATAGTCCAGAGTTCTCTCTTTACAGGGACGAAATATATGCACGACGTCATCAGTGCAGCTCCAACCTCTCCTCAGCTCGTAACTCTGAAGTTAACCATTCCTCTATGTGCACGGAACAGGATGGGATGCTCCACCAGTTCTCAAACTTCAGCGGTTGATACGACTCGACCCAGTGCTAAGCCCGAGGAGAGCAACGGAGCCAGCACAACAGGTGACGCACACATCTTTACACTTATGCAATGTAATACATATGTTTGTGAGACATGTGGGAAGTTCACACATGTGTTATATGTGCACCGAGGTAGCAGGTTCATTCCAAACATGTTTTAAGTGGCCAAACAAAGAACATTACATTAATAACTTAAATACTACTCTCAAAATTATATTTTGTTTTCAACAAAACATTGGAAGGAATTATTATTATTATTAGTTTTCATAATTTGCATGTAAAATAACAATAATATACTTTTGCATAGTGTGAAATGATCCATCTCTAAAAGTTAAATCACTAAGGAAATGACCAAGCAATATCGCTGGCTTCACTTTCGAGATGTTAATGGCTGTGACATATGTGTAAATATTAATTTAGATTGATGAAACCACTCAAATTATGTGTAGAAATAATTATTGAAATTAAAAGTATTAATAAAAGCACTTGTATTTTATTTTATTTCCGTTGATACTGTACATTGCCATGTAAAAATGTTGGTTGTAATGGTGTCATCATGGAAGTTCACTGCCATCTCCAATTAGAGTTACATCATCCATAAAATTAAACTGTGGTGAATGCTGCTCTGACAAGTAGGACGCAGTCTACATGCAAATGATCCCCATTATATCTCTGTGGGTACAGTATCTGATGTCTGTATTTTTAGAGAGCCGGAGCTCCACGGTGACAGGATGGGAAAGTTTATTGTCATTATTTAACAGTGGTTTCTGTCTCTGTCTTCCCTGAGAGAGACAGTGGCATGAAAGAAGATTTGGTGACCGTCTACGGTTTCAGTAGGAAATGGAGAAGCCACTTTGGACACTTTGTTGTAGGGAGGTCGGAGATGGCGCAAATGTGTGCAAACTAGCACGCATTTCAAGATAAAACTCCAACTCTGGATGCTGTGTTTGCATTAAGAGAGAACAGAAACTTAATTTTCTTTCAGAGGCTGTCAAATTTGTATATTGGCTGAATCTGTGTTGTGTCTGATTACAAGTGACGTTGTTAGCAGTTCCGCCAGTTTAAGCATTATTTGACAGAATTCAAAGAAGAATCAGGTGAAAAACTGGTAAAATATTCACTAAGTTGGATCACCTCTGAGCAAGTCCCTCTTGCTCTGATTCTCTCTCTGAATTCCTTAAAGATATATTACAGGCCAATGCAATATAAGCATGGAGACACATGCATGCAGGCAAGCTCATATAAGTGAGTGTGCTGAAATATGTATACTGTAGGTATGACTGTGCTATATAGAGTGATAATTTGAGCTGAGAAACTGCCACTGACCCTACTAAAGTGTGTTTAGCCTCTTGTCCTGCAGCTGACACTGACCTCTGACCTCCCTGGTAGAGAGTTTCAGAGTAACTCTCAATGAAGTATCTCATCATTGATGTCAACTGATAATGGCAGAGCCTCTGACTTTGCTTGCAAATTTCTCTCCAGGTTTATCAGCTGAATGACATTGAACAGCGAGGTGTGCATCGTCTTAGAGGTCAGATGTAAATGTGTAGGGAAGTTTTCTTCTTTTTGCATGAGCCTCATTTCCTTCACCTGATGCCACTTATCATACCCAAGATGGAGAGGTGGCATTCATTTACCCGAGGTTCATTTATTTAAACATTTAAAGGATGCAATCTCCTTTCAGGAAAATATTGTAACAAATATCATGCGAAATGGAAAGGAAAAAGGTATCTTATTTATGCATATATTGCTTTTGAGAGTCCAGACTTCTATGACCCATGCAAATAATTGCAATGCAAAACCATTAGACGAAAAGCTGTACAAGGTAGTCATGCACAGTATCAAACACATAGCAACCTGTTCATAGAGCTATGAACTGTGCAGTATGAGGCTGTCAATGTTAATTAACAACTCTCCACATAATGAGTAACCCTTTGTGGTTCAGATTATGTGTAAGCGGGGGTCTATTTATTCCATTTTTTACTTCCTTCCTGATCTGTGATCTGTGCTAACGAGCCACAACACGTTTTATTATTTTCCCAAGTCATTTTAAGGGCGAATAGTTGACCATGTATGATAATGTTTCTCTACAAGTGTACACATTGTTGTTGTTTGTTTGTTTGATGATAGCTTTGCATGGTCCAACTGTTAGAGACTGGAGTTTAATCCTTGGATGTTAGGAGTCAGATACTTATATTTTTAGTGGGACATTTTTATTACAGACACTAGTAGAAAGATGACAGAAAACAATGGGGAGAGGTACAACAAAGGATTTGAACCGAGGACGCTGGGGCGTATATAACATATAGCTCAATAGATTTGTCTGAGGAAAGTTTTTACCCAAAGCAGACGTAAAATATCATTAGGGGGACATTTTTAACATCGGTCACTCCAGAAAAAACAAATACTTCCTTGACCCTTGACCCTGGTGTCATACTGCGTCCCACTGTGTTAAAAGGTCCTGCGCTTTATGCAACTGTGATAATGTTTCTCATCTTTATTACATTTAAAGAGTTTGCCTTCTCAGTCATGATAATATGAACCTAAACAATATGGTACATAATCCATGCAATTGACTGCGGACAAAGTAGTCAGTAAATTTGAACTAGTTTTATATTCAAATATTAGTTTTACATTATCTTCACACTGGCTGTTTGGATCAGGTTTCTTGTAAATACTTGTGTTCCTGACAGGAGCGGCCAATGAAAATGGCAAAGTAGCTGAGGACAGCGAAACTATTCCTGACCAGACACCCCCCGGGGGCGGCGATGCAAAGCCTGAAGATGAACCTGCTGCAGCTGCAACATCTGCAGACACCACAGCTGCAGCTCCACCTGCAGGGGAGGAGCCTCAACCTGCTGCAGCCAGTCCACCTGCAGATGAAGCAGCACCAGCAGAAGCAGAAGCACCTGCAGAAGCAGCAGCACCTGCAGAAGCAGAAGCACCAGCAGAAGCACCAGCAGCAGAAGCACCAGCAGCAGAGAGCCCTGAAGACCCTGCAGCCGCAGCTCCTGAGCAAGGTAGGTTGGAGTCAAAAACATCACTGGGACAGGTCTATGACAATTGTTTCATTTTTTTTAACCGTCATTGTAAAATATTTGCCCTTTAATAGAATTTAATTCACAAACTAGAGTTTAGCCCAATTTCTACATACATTTTCAGGACTCCCCAATACACCCAAAAGACTGCAGCTGCAGACAAACATACTCGACTTTGGATTCAGTTTTCCTCTAATTCTTCTGATCATCCCTATTTGGTCATTCCCACTTATCTCAGCAAAACGACCAGTTCAAAGCTGTAAGCAGAGCCCTTGAAATGCTCATTTTAATTTTGAGCTTTATTTTCAATGCAAATTGTGATGCAAATGACACTTTTTTTATACACTCACAAAAACTAACAACGTTGATAAGGTTGTAGCTGCTTGTCTGTGTCTGTATTTATCTGTATGTGTAAGACACATCAATTTGTTTTTCTATAATGGGAAAGATTTTAGAGAAAATGTTAC
Organism: Anoplopoma fimbria; assembly: GCF_027596085.1. Classification (NCBI taxonomy): domain Eukaryota; kingdom Metazoa; phylum Chordata; class Actinopteri; order Perciformes; family Anoplopomatidae; genus Anoplopoma; species Anoplopoma fimbria. The sequence goes on from NC_072458.1 coordinate 6,103,503, forward strand.
AAGATATAATTTCTCTTTAAAATTCAAAGCTATAACTGCTTATTGAGGGATTCAAACAATGATTTAAAGTGTTTTTTCTCCTCATGATCTTCATCTGTGAAACTGAATAAAGTTTACACAAACAGTAGAAAACAATAGTCAAAGTGTTGCTGTGTCCCTTATTAGGGACTAATGTACAATTATTATTGTTGACCGGCAGAAAGCTGAGCACCGCTCCGCCTCCTGCATAGTGACCCAGGTTCATAATGTCCCTTCTGCCCTCCTCTTTAGTCCCACTGCAGTAGCAGTAACCAGGCGGTATCCAACAACACACAGATATGATTTCTAATGAACACACCGAGGCGGCCAATCAAATGTGTTTATAAGTCACACATTTAATTATTTAGTTAGTGTTTAATTAACTGTATCAACACTTTAAGTGCGGGTTGAGTTCACCAGAGCGGGTAACTATTAACTATGATCAGATTATTGTAATTATTTTGTGAATGATATTAATATTATTTTATTTAGGTGTGGACTTACAGAGGTGACTTTTCATTGAGCTACAATGTATTTAGAATATGTCTTTCCAAATGGCAGTGTACACCTGTAGGATGTATAAAGTGGTGTGGTGGACTCACGGCTCAACAGTCTGTTGATCTGCTACTAATGTCTGTTGTTAAAGGCTACAGACCAAAGATTTAACTTTAAATAGTAAGCAGGATCTGCTCCTGATTTGTGTACATCTTTTGGTATTAGTGCACAAAAATGATTAGAAGGCATTGAAGGACACTGTGTTTGGCTAAGACAGTTCTGTTGTTCCTCCTACACTGAATACATAATGTAGTCAGGATACTTAAAAAGCACAGGGCATTTGTAGTCTCTTGAGAAAATACTAAACCTGTTACCTCTCCTGGTGCTCTGGTAATAGGGGCATATGCTAAATTACAAATTAGTGAGTGCAACATAACGATCCCTGCTCGAAATTCCAAGAGAGCTCTTCAGAGCGACTAGTGATGATCTCTCTGCACACGTGATGATTATCTAAACATGGAAGTAGTCCGCGGGCAGCTGTGTGACACAGTGCAGCAGTACATTGACTGCCATCAGTTCGCTTATTGCTTCATGATGCAAATGACAATCAGCCGACAAGTTCGCCAGGTCAACTCTTTAGTTCTTCCTTTGTTTAATGCAAAGCGTCTACCACTGTCACGCAGGCAATTGAAGAAAGTGGATAAGGAAGCAAAGCCAGTACACTGTGTGCTTATGCAATGGGAGAAGTGCAGTACATTGCATCCTTAGATTACTGCACATTGCCTCCAAAGATGCTTTTTCTAAAGTTTTTAGCATTTATTCAGGCAGTCATCCTCTGCAGGTGCCATCCCTTCTTTAGTGCAAACAGGTTCAAAACTCATCCGCAGTTTATGAATTGATTTAAATATCAACTTTTGTATATTTATTTTAAAAATAGTCAGTACTCTCCTTGACCTTTGTCTGCACTTGATCTCAACCCCCTTTTGGTGTCAAACTGAACTCACCCTCAGTTCAAGCTTGAACACAGGCCTGTTGGGACAGCCTGCATGCAGTTTGTTTGTGTGTTGCCCACATTTTGTTGTTATTGTGTTCTCATTAAGGTGCAATCCGAGTCCAAAGAGAAACTAGAGCATGCCTACACATATAGGGCTTCCACTGGCCACGGACCACGTTGTTGTCCTTGTTTCACAGCCAGTTGAGAGCGAGAGATAGGATCGAGTGTCACATAAACAGACCAAATATGGCAGCTCATCCACCTCTGGGTCTGTTAGTGGTCGGGGTTGAGATTCCAGTCTGTTCTGCGAATTATCCAGAGTAACAAGGAAAGAGATGTTGAATGTTTGGCATTTCATTTATCTGTGAACACCACAGGTTAACCGAACCTTTAAATGTTTGTTGTTCACATGTCCAAATCCTTCTCTTTCTTCCTTTTACAGAGAAAGTTGAGGCCACAGCAGCTGATCCAGAGCCCAACAAGGAGGCGGCACCAGGTAAGTGGCGCTCCAATGTCAACAGTGTCACATGGTCCATATAAAAACATCTTCGCCACCCAAACGTGTTTCCCCTCTTTTTGTTTTCAGACTCCAGTGAATGAAGTACAACATGAACGACTGCACAGATGAGTTTGTTGGAAATGTCTTACCTTGTCGTTGTATGTGCGAGTGAAAGCATGCGTAGGTGTTTGTGTGTGAAAGACATCGCCTTGTTGCCAAGATGCAGACCCTGTTATAAAATGCTTTCAGTCAGGGTTCCTCAGCCATCACTGAGCCTTCTTCCTCTCATGACGGTGCATAGCTGAAATTTCTGCTGTCAAACTGTATAAAGACAGAGTTCTACGGCACTTAGAGTTTATTTTCAGAAGATGTCATCAGTTCAGGGTTACTTAAATACTTAACTGTCTTTGAAATTTCTATTCATTATCTTATAGAAGTTTATAATCTCAGATTTTCTTGATTTAACCTTTCTACAAACTTACAATTCTAAGGAAACAAAAGCCAAATTTGATTTATTAAACTATATTATTTGTTTGGTAGCTGGCTTTGATTTTACAACCATGTTTGTCATGAATATGAAGAGCTTATACTTTGGAGGAATGTCAAAATTAATATAAGAGCACAAATGAGATAAAAGTACACTTGAAAACTTTTTGGGTTTGTTTCTGATTTGTCATGATTTCTTACTGGAAGACGCTTTGAAATCTGTAATAAACTAATCTCAAAAAACTAGGCCACCTTAAAATGACATCTAATACGTTTTCTTTTCTTTGATATTTTAATGCAGGATGAATACACGTCAGTGATTTTTTAGGGCAAAATAATCAGTCTGGGATCAGCGGTTTTATTAAATTTGTTTATTATTGCGAACTTCACTTTTATAATGCGTTATAACATTTCTCTGGAGCAAATCAGACCATGAAAAAGCTAATCAAAAACAGCAAAAAGAGGAAGTTGATTTGACTCTGAATCTGGCCACTGTAACCAGGGAATGTTAGACTGGTTGTACAGATACAGTCACACTTTATCATTACCTTTTGTTTCATCCTGGTGAATTAAGTCCTGTTCTATTGTTAAGGGTTTGAATCTTAAGTGTTATAATACTAACTGTAGACGTGCAGTCAGCCAGCTACAGTGGTCAGCTGAGAAACTACTTTATGCAAAAAATTGAAAAGCTAACAAGTTCCTAGTTTGGCCTTTCATGTGTCATCTGGAAATACATTAAGGCGTCCACTGTTCACTTAGAAAGGTCCCTTGATGGTTAGACTACAACTTGTTTGTGATGGGGCCATCTAGTCAGGAGTCTGAGAGTGGACCGAGAACAGCAACCGCCTCTATTTCCACCAGGCCACCCTGAAGACAAAAAGGAGGAGACGATGAGGTCATAGAAAAGGAAGCATTGTGGGTAATACCAATTGTACAAAGCTTCTCTTTAATGTTTATGGACAATTATCGGTGCTAAAAAACTGGGGCAAAAGCCTGGTGTTCAGACTTTTTCCTGTGGGCGGAAAGTGTAGTTAACTATCCAACTACATTTTTGTAATGTTTTTTTAACTTTCTCTTATTTGGAGTGAGATATGTTCAATCCGTTTTAACGCGCTTACATTGGCTAATTACCATCAAACATAGTACAACTGAGCTGATGGGAATGTATAAATTATTTTTGCAGGTCTTTTGTAATAAACAGACCTGATGATGCCATTAGATGAAAAGTCAGGGGATCACCAAAGTTATAACAAATCCTCCTAAAGGGGAACATGAATTTCTGCACAACATTTCGTTGTGATCCAATGAAATAATTGGGAATATATTACAGCCAAACCAAACAATACAATATTCATAAGCACCATTTCCCACTCAGCTCATAGTGAAAACAGTTGCACACGGATGATGGAAAATACATGGCGTGGATGAATGAGCAGGAGTCTATCTGCTATGAATCTCCACAACACCACGTGTATTGATGTCTATGAACTATACCACAGGGTACTGCAGCTCTGTGTTGGTGTACAGGTTTTGTTTGTACTTACTCTAGGGAGAGCAGCGACTTGGTAGGCAGCTCTGGCTGGGAAGTTACTGCTGAAAACTGGAGGGAAAGCATTTACATTATAACAAAAGCACATTGGAAAACCACCAGGTTAATCTATGACTCTTTATGTGAATGAATTATTGGATTTCTTGGTAAAATTTTCCAACAATGCATATTTGGAAAAAAAATTACAGAAAAAAAATTTTACACTAAATAAAAAAAACTTTCAAAATAGAGACAAATCTCCGGATGAATATGCGAGTATTCACATGTATCAGACTTAAGTCAAAACTTTGGCCTGGGAAGTCAAAATAACTTTGGATCACACATGTCCTCTCTTCAGGGTCGGGGAAAGTTCCCTGTCTGGTTTAGGGTTGAGTCAGGAGGGAGGTGGGAGACCTCAGAGACTATACCCAAGGGTGAATGGCAGCGCTGCAAAGCCTGCTGGGAGGGTTGAGTTACATCCGTGAGCCTGCATGGTGGTGTCTATTTCCAACTCACTGGGCACCACAGCTTCCATTACACCTGTCTGTTGTGATCCAGGAGGAAAAGCCCGGACCGAGCGGCCTGAGAGAGGAGGCTGCTTTCATACAGCAGAGGAAGGGCTGAGTGAGCCTGTCTGTCAGGTGACTGATTCACCTGTCACCTGTCATCTTCTGAGGGATGTTGGTGAAATATGAGGCACCGCATGTATGCATCATGGAGTGTAGCGCTGGAATAATGACAGACTTTTACAGTGCTTTTTATTGTAATTTATCAGTAAATTTCAATTATTTTTTAGGTGGAAAGCTATTTACACATTCGTAAGTTTAACGCAATGCTTTTAAAGCATGGATGATATTGTATGTTTTATAAGATGGAATATGATATGTGTATACATTAGCAAAGTGAATAACAAATTAATTTCATTTAATTAATCATTTGAACTCATAAGGTAGTAGATTTATAAATTGGCAGATAAAAAAAAAAAATTCATTACATTGTTTTTTACTTTTAGTCTTATAACGCATCATGTGATTGCAAATTTGATAAATCAAAATAAATTATTAAAGGATTACAGTAAAAGTCTATAGTTATTCTGGCTCCATACGCAGGATGATGTAGCATGACCATCAATAGAGACAATTTGAGGGTATTTACATCAGTTTCATTTCTCTGATTATACCTCCCTTCATAAAGCAAACGGTCAGCTAGATCCGCACTGTCAGTGCGAGTTGACATTCAGAGCCTTTCTCAACGATACTCAGCAGGCTACACACTTGCTCGCATACCAGCTTGAATCCACTTCCTCTCCTTAAAGAGCAGTCTCTTTAACCACAATCCCTCTTTCACAAAAACACACATTATAAAGAAGAAAGGGATAAGAAGGAACAAGCCAGCGATTTATTTAATAAAATGAAGTGACAAACCAGTCCCACAGCAAACAGTGACTCAGTGTTTGCGACAGGCCCACAACAGTGATGCTTATATAAAATGAATCAACGGGCTGCTTGTATAGGTGGCATGGGTGTAACAGCAGCTCTGACAATGTTGGTTAAAGGCTACCCCTCTTTGGCTGCTTTTATATATTAGAATATATAGAAACACGAGAGAAAAACATAAAGCACAATCAATTTGATAAGTAAACCACATCTACCATTTTCTATTTTAATCTGCTTTCAAACATTACATTTAAAGCACTAAAAAGTATGTCCTTACATGTTTTGTAGACCTCGTTCACGCTGTTGAAGTCATTGATGTCAGCGAGCAGCACAGTCGTCTTCACCACTGAAATCAAAGAGTTCACTCGGTTTGAAAGTTTGAACATTCAAATCATATAAAACAAATGTGTGTTATGGTTGAACATTCAAATTATATAAAAACAAATGAGCAGCAGCTGAGTTCATGGACAGCCCGACATCTCACCGTTGGTGTAGTCACAGCCAGCAGCTTTAAGGATCTCCCCCATATTGACTAGAGCCTGAGGGATGAGAGACATTGTGATCATCTCCCTTTTTGGGTTAAGATTTTTCAGATTGAATAGCATTCAGATGAGGCTTGGGAAACATCCTTCTTTTAAGTAATCAAAAGCATTAAAAAATAATAAAGATAATCTGTCCCACCTCACCTGTTTGGCCTGAGCCTGCACACCTCCATCTACCAGCTGACCAGAGGCCACGTCCATCCCCAGCTGACCCGAGATGTACATTGTTCTGTCCACAACCACGGATTGGCTGAAGATGAGACACACACACACACACACAGAAATATATCCTACTTTTTTTCTAATTTCATGTGAGAGAAACAAATAGTGAAAATAAATCGCAAAAAAAGTATTATTTTTTTAAAAGGAATACTATTGATTAAATAAAGTTATGTAATATTATGTTTTCGGTGTATGTTACCACTCTCTCTTAATCTTCTTTACATACTTCCAAATCAATTTATATCCTATTTCCTCATTTATAAATGAACACCATATAAATGTGCATGCTGATGCAGTATTGGAGATGACAAAATACTGGTAAGCACACAAAAAACCTTCTGAAGAAGCTATTTCTGAAACAAAACTGTAATGTATCTGCACTATATCAATGGCCTCAATTTCATATCTAAACTCCACAGCCATTCCGTGACACGCTTTTGTGGTAGTTTATCAAGCAAAATGTTATGACAAACGAAAGACTATGCAACAATTTCACCACCAGACACCAACAATGGCCAAGTGACCTTGAATCCTAGAATACAAGTAAGATAAATCAAAGGCCATTCAGTCTGAAGTAACTCCTCCCACTGGCAGCCTATTGGCCAGAGCAGGAACACCCCTCACATTGTGCACAAATTGAAATAAACAAGAACACACACACTAATTAAAACTAAATCATCTGACAAAAACACTGCAGTTTAAACTGATTTCTAGTCATTTCAGTGAATTTGCTTTTAATCAAGTAATTACAAACACAAACAGTGTTTCTTGCATTTATGTAAATATAGAGATATGTAAAGCCCAGATAAAGTATTTCACATGTCATTAATCCTCACCTGTATATTCCCTGTCTGACAGGGGCGTTTGAAGTGTAAACGATTTGTCGACGAATAGATGCCATTTCAAGTCAGCTGTGGGTCTCTACTCTGCTGTGACTCTTCTGTTCTGGTAAAAGTTCAGCTCTGACGCTTTTGTTTAACGGGGTCAAGTGAAGCAGGTGAGTTCACTGAACACCAAGACCCGCCCCTGATCAGAAGCTGGACTCTCCCTGTGATTCATTCATTTATTGAAGCATTTTATGCACCAGCGTCTGCACCCCACGTGTCGCTATAAATAGAAAGATATGCATAAAATATAGTGTTTCTTAAAGTTTACTCACCTGTAAGGACCGATGGCAGCCGGGGCTGATGGAGTGTTGACGATCTTTCTTTTGAGTACAGACATGTTTTGCTGATTTTTTCCCCCCCCAACTCTTTCTACACCGCAGACTGGCTGTGAATGAAGGGATTCGTGTGCAACTACTTGTGGGAAGAAGGAGATTGCTCTACCGTAATGTCTGAAAACAAGTTCACGTTGCGTTTATTTTGGGAGAAGCTTCCTTGTAAATCCTGTGCAAACGGAACATAGTTGCGTCCATATTAGAAAAGTTACGGTACGACAGGTGTTTCTACTTCAATAAAGTCCAATTCAGAGGTTCAAGTCTCCTTTTATAATCTCAGAGATAAGATCAAAGGATTCCACTGCAGATATGATTATCTATAAGTAACTTTTATTATTTCTTGCACCTGTTCAAAGAAAAGTATTACAAACAAAAGATAATAAATTAGGTGGTTCAAACATAAAATGCTTACATTCCACTCTTCACTCTCAAGTCATTATATTGTGGAAATAACAGAGAAATAAATGAAAACAAATTTAATCATATAGCTATATTTATATTGAAGTGTGATTTCACATAACTACACATATTATGGCAGATTCTCCACAATGTCATATTTCAGATGGGTCTTTTTAAAATTGTACAGAGCAAATAGTTTCTGTTAAAGCTGAAAATCGAGCTTCCATATTAGCATTGCTCTCACATGTGGATCTAGTAGCATTCCACTAAATAGCAAGCAAAACTATAAACATGCATAGTCTTAAACACGCAGAAATCAAGCCACATATATTTGACAAAGGGCAGAAATATAAACAGCCATAACAGCGTCCGTATTTTAACCAGTGTCACAAAATTAAAAAAAAAGTTTTAAACACATTTAATAAATAAATTGTGAATGCTTGTGTGTGAGTTGCTAATGCATAGCAGACTTAATGACAAAAATGTCAATGATTTCTGTGAAAGAACAGGTTTAAAAACAAAAAAAAAACAAAGAGAAAAAAAACAATTGTATTCAGGTGTTTCAAAGTGTCAGCTCATTTTGGCCACATTGTCCATCAGATCTATAAGATAACAGGTCTATTCATAAGATCATGGGATTACCAAAATGTTGATATATGCAGTAAGTATGTGCTGAACCATCAAGACTGCATATTAACATTTGTATGTAACAGCGACCTGCAGACATATTGTACATGTATTCAGATTAAAAATGCATTCAAAGGGTCATCATTAGCATGTGTAAAATCAAAATGTCAAAACTAAACTACAACCAGAACAGCGCAGTTTGTTTCCCTCATGTAGAGTACAAAGAGATTTCCATTAAACATTTCAAATTGTGATATAAAATCCAACTGACATGGAGGCCAATGACGACGATATGCGAGAGCTGAGAATCTGAAATCAGCCAACGACCAGTTATCAGCCACTCAGCCACTTGAGTTTTTATCTCAACCTGATATGTTTTTTTCTTTGACTACAACCATAAAACAGTTTATCAGCTACTACGTTTCTCTTCACTGATGCTTTGCATATGAGACGGCTCCACATATTGTCGAAATATTTTAGAAAGTGGAATCTGAAGTTAATCAATCATGGTGCGGAACGATTACAGAAAACATCATTTTACATGTTATTATTACAACCTTTGATAAATCTGCAGGATTTCCTTAAAGACTCCACGGACATTAAAAGAAAAGTCATGCAGTATTTTGGAATGCATTCGCTTAACATTTTTTTTTAACTTCGGAATGAATTTTGGTGCCATCTCTGGTATTCGTTTGAGTAAAGTGGATCATCGTGTGAAGTAAAAGCTCTGACTTTAAATTCATGAATATTGTTGGGTAAGTGGTTCAGGTGAGTTATGAGGCACCAAGATGCAATAAATGGACAGTACACTGGATGTTTAAAAGAAGCCCAAAAACAACATAATTAAATAAATGATAATTAAGACTAATGAAAAAGTTTAGCATTTTCTGGTCCACCATGAAAACATGCATGATCCACTCTTCACCACCCACACGATTTCCATACTTTTTCTCCATCCTTACAACTTTCCACAGTCCACTTCCGACTCATCTCCTAGTGAGGAAATGGATTTAACCACCTGACGACTTGGTTGTTTTATTACATCGTTAAAACCAGGTTTCAATTATTTTAAGGCATTCTCAACTATCAACATCCTCTTGATTGTCTTTGGTCATGGACAAGCTTCCACAGCTTTTTGTTTCAGGTATTTCCAAACTAGGCTCTGTATTATATTTACACTGAAAGTGAAATGTCTGAGGAAAAAAGACAACTCTGTGATTATTCTGCTGCTACTGCCAGAGGACAGGCTTCCTTATGTGTTGATGGGGATTCTACTCATGTTGTGACTTTCAGACGTATAATAGCCAAGCCTTAGATCTCTCTTTGGCTGCAGTCCTGAGTATCATTCATGGGAAAGCAACTTTACAGGAACTGTAGAAACAAATATAAGACTAAGAACAATGGAACAGCATCTGGACAGATGTAGAAACAAGGCAGACGAGTGTAGATCCCAGGAGCCAAAATGGATGTAAAAGAGGCATCTAACTTCATTTAGAGGACAGTTAGTAGTGATTCTAACAGCAGTGAGCTTCCAACAGAGATAATACGGTCATCTTATTTCCTCTGAGTCAATGGGATGTAAGTTTTGTGATGATTGTGGCTTTGAGAAGCCAAGACTAGAGCGAGAGGCACTCAGAAGTTCTGTTGTCGTCTCTTCTTGGCATCCATGGCATCCAGGATGGGCTGCCTCTTGGCGGTGTAGCGCTGCCTGAGCTCCTCAATCTCACGCTCCATCATGGGATCCAAGGCAGTCAGACGCAGCTGCAGCTCCTCAAAGTCCAGGTTCTTCAGCTGGGCGACATCACACAAAAAGAAAGACAGACAACGAGTCTTATTTAGTTTAAGAACTGCTGCTGTTTTGCAACTGATCCACTGCTGTATTTTCCTTCAGGTGAAACCAGATTAATTACAGCAATACCATCACATGCTCATAGAAGATGTTACTCACAAAGTCAAAGTCTCCGTCTTGGGGCACCTTCCAGTTGTCGGGGAAGACGTTCTTGGACTGGATGTGGTAGCCCGGCTGCTCCTGCGGCTGGTTGTGGTTGTAGTTCTCCTGCTGTTGGGCTGCCTTGTTGGAGTCCTGCTTGTCAAAATAGTCCATGAAGGACGGACGTATTGGCTGCTGAGGGGTGGCGTGTCCTGTGGAGGAGGGAAAGGTTTTCAACTCTTGATCGTAGCATAAACAGTGAAATTTGGTAAAAACTTGGGGTTTTATGATAGTTAAACTTGTGGATGTGTATCTCTTTTTCACCCCATAACTGAATCAACATTATCTGTGTGTGTGTGCTCACTCCTCATGGATCCCTGGTCTTCCTCCTCCTCTTCATCATCGTCACTGTTGATGACCATGGTGCCGAGGTCTGATTCCAGCATGGTGCTGCCGTGTTCAATCATGGTCTGTGCCCCGTCGCTCATGGTGCTGGTGGCCCGCATGGTTCCTGCACCCTCTGAGCCTGACTTCACCATAGTGTGAGAGTCCACCTCTGTCTCCTCCTCCTGGAACACATTCAGTCATATGGCCTCAACATATAGCCGTTTAATCAAGTCAAGTCAAATCTACAGGTTGCTTTAAAACAAACTTTCTTGTTAACATTTAAGCATACGTACAGAGTTGTCGTCCTCCTCCTCAAGCTCTCTCTGCTGCTCCTGCTGCCTCTTGGCTTTCATCTCCATGGCCTCAGTGATCAGGTCTCTCAGGATAGTGACCGGCTTGGCTTGGTTGATGAATGGGTGCTGGACATTCACAAAAGCAAGAAAAAATATATTTTGTGGTTACGTTAGTGGCTCATTGGTCCCCGACATTGTAAACACAAATGGAGCATCAATTGTATTTTTTCAGTTCTTGCATGTACTTAGTTCAAGTTTCCTACATCAGAGTGTCACTGAGTGTGTACACCAGGTTGTTTATGTTCTGCTCACACAAGTTTATATCTGTATCTGTGTGTATGTGTATGTGTGTGTGTGTGTGTGTGTGTGTGTGTGTGTGTGTGTGTGTGTGTGTGTGTGTGTGCTTCCTTCCTCCAACCTGTAGGAGCTGCGTGGCGGTCGCTCTCTGCTCTGGATTCTTGACCAGACACTTCTTGACAAAGTCTGTGAAGTCGTCTGACCAAAGCTCCGGCTTCCTGAATGTTGGAGGGGGGTTGGTGGGGATCATGAAGATCGCCTGGAGGGAGGCACAGAGGTTTAAAAAAAGTCAGGTGGAATAACAAAAATGTCCTGCTTTAGGGCTTCTTCAACCAACTGTGTACACTCACTCTCATGGGATGGATGTCAGCGTAGGGAGGTTTGCCCTCTGCCATCTCTATGGACGTGATGCCCAGGGACCAGATGTCAGCCACACAGTTGTAGCCGATCTCCTGGATCACCTCTGGGGCCATCCAGAAGGGAGTTCCGATCACAGTGTTCCTCTTTGCCATAGTGTCCTTCAGAGAAAAACAAACAAAGCTGGAATCACCATTATGAACATGAAGTTTTAGAATCACTTCACAGGAATTCACAAAATCAGTGAATGACTAGACATTCATAGTGGAAGTTTGAAAAGAACATTTACTTTGCTGTCGTTGGTTCAAACCATCAAGCAACTGCTATACTGTTACCGTAAGCTGTCCAGCAACTCCGAAGTCTGCCAGTTTGGCGTGTCCCTCTGTGTTGAGGAGGATGTTTCCGGCCTTGATGTCCCGATGGATCTTCCTCATGAAGTGAAGATATTCAAGACCCTTCAGCGTTGACTTCAGGATAGTGGCAATCTCATCCTCTGTCAACTAATGTGAGAAGGAACAAGAAAACACATTGATTGAATAAGATCCAAAAGTAAATGAATGAATAAGACCAACCCAGGTAACGTGCAAGTCTTATTGTATTTTCTATGTAATTAGAAGTTCACAGACATAGGCAACCTGGACATTTACAAAGCTAAATAAGCTTAGAAAATAAATAAATTGTTATAACAGTGTCTACAGCAAAGGACATACTCTGCAATCTATTCAGCTTTATGTACACTAATGTTCAAAAAATAGACAGTAGAGTTTGGTAAAATGGGCACTGAGGTTTCATCACCATCATTGGTGTTAAAAAGCAATGTCTTGTTATGTCAATGTCTTGGTCAAACTCTATCAGTAAGGATACACATTAGAAGCAATTTTTTCTGAGTAAAATATAACACAGAAATAAACACCACTAAGATTTTAGTACAGCCACACACACGCACCACACATTTCTTTGTAAGCACCCACCGTCTTGTTGCGCAGTCTGATGATGTCAGACACAGAGCCGGCTCCACAGTACTCCATGACAATCCACAGGTCAGTGTTCTTGAAGTAGCTGCCATAGTATTTCACTACATAAGGGCTAAAAGGAAATGCCAAACAGAGTGGTTATCAAAAAGAGAAGAAGAAGTTTCGTTTACAACGAAAACAGCAGAAGTGAGAAAACACTTGTAGATCAAGACATCAGAGAGCTGTTCAGGCTGCAGCAGTTAAACAATGCTGTTAAATCAAACATTTAACTTGGAGCAAAGTGAACTATGGAAGCAGATATGATCCTTTGAAGACAATAATATATGTAGTTAATGTGAAAGGTTTAGGGAAAGCTGTGTTGTCCTCTGACCTGTCACATTGTTGCATGATGGAAATCTCCTTGATGATCTCCTGCAGATCAGACTCCACAGGAACCTGCTTGATGGCCACCACCTGGCCTGACTCCTTATGGATAGCTTTGAACACGCTGCCATAGGAACTAAACAGACACACATACAAGAGTGCATTTACAACTGACATTATTAAAAAATGAATGCACTACACAACAAAGGAGGTGCATCTTGAAAAAGTACAGATGATCTGATGGACTTTAAATAGCTTCTGGCAATGGCACACAAGTGGAAACAGAGATTAGTCATGAGAAAAACATCTTACCCTTCACCGAGTTTCTCTAAAACATCAAACACTTCCTCTGGCTGTTTGGTCAAGCTGTCCTCACTCAGCTTTTTCAGCTTGCTGAAAACATGTAACAAATCAATTGTAACTTTAGTATAAATGTCTACCTAGGAAGAAGAAATGAAACAAATCTAAAACACTATACCATTGGAGAGTCTGAAGTCAAAATCATAGTGATTTCGAGCAGCTAGAATGAAGTAATATACTCAAAATAAGGTGTTAAAATATATAAATAACCCAAATGTTTGAATATGTGTTTACTTCAAACAAACACTACAGCAAGGAATGAATTAGTCTATGCCTTTGTTGTTATTTTAAGTAAAGATATTTTGGGGTTATTTAGGATGGGTGATGTGGTCTCTGAAAAAGCTTGAGTGATGTGGATTATGACTAGTTGATAAGTTTTGCATTTTTTTTATCTTACAAAGTGCTGAAATTGTGTATTATTGTTAATCCTGCAGCCCATTGAATGAAAATGAATTAACGATTTTGAACATCAATTAATCTCCTAATACAAGTATCAAGCAAAATTGCAAACATTTTCTGGTTCCTGTTTTTTTAAATTTGAAGATGTGCTACTATTCTATATCTTATATCATTTATAAATTACATAAATTGATTATATTTAGGGTTTTTGAACTGTTAGTCGAACAAAACAAACCCTCTATAGACATCCTCATGTGAAAGGTAATTTATTTATTACCACCTAAGATTTAGATATAGATTTAGCAATCTATTAATGGGAAAACTAGTTGACTGATGAAAATAGTGTTTAGCTTCAGCCCTAATCGACACCTTATATTCAACTGTAATGTAGCACAGTTATAGGAAATCTTACACATTTGACCTCACTAAGTTTACATGTAGGTAACGTTATATGGAACATTTAGAAAAAAACAACTATTAACACTATTATCATTTGGACACCAGCTCTATCTCCCTCTCGGGTTAAAGGTGATCAAATAAATTAGATCATGTTTAGTCTGCAAGACAATCACATGAATCACCATGGCAAAACGTATTTAAATGGTTCACAAAATATACTCTTTTGTTTAACTTGGATGTGTCAAATTGTTTCAACTCACACACAATTTATTGATTTTACTTTATTATTTGTAAAAGTCTAAATAATAACGAAACGTTCATTCAAAATGCCAACTAAAAAACCCAAATAGGAGCTTTAACACCTGGCTAGTGACTCTAGCAAGAGGGACCTTTAAAGTGTTAACTCGTCTTAACTGAGCAGAGTTTGACATAAATCTGGTAAAGCTAACTTAGTTAGCATCAGCTAGCAGAGCGACAGCTACCGCCTACGTTAGCCTATGAGCTAGCTGCTTCATAGCTTTAAGCACGTTTTAAACCTGTTGAAACCACACAAACCTTTTGGGCGCAGACGGCTCCATGATGTTTAACTTCAAATAATAAAGAGGCGACGGACTAATAGTAACTTATGGCAGTGTTGGGGCCACCAGTCAAGACGTGAACATTGTCGACAGAGACGTTGTTGTCAAAAACTAGTGCAGGGCCAGCTGAGGGTTCGCCAGACTGCGGACAGTTCGGTGGAGACGCTCCGGACAGCGCCCCCTGCTGCACCGGAGTGGTACACAACGACGTCACAACAGGCCGAACGTGACGCGGGATCTTCTGACCAATCACAAGCCACTTTGCTCAGAGGCGGACGACTGTTGTACGCATGTGCGCAGGCAGCCGTGTGTGATGCGAAAAGAGAGGTAAACATTAAGCGAGTTAAAACGGTGAGCTTTCTTATTTGCATCATTCCCCTTTATGCATTTCACATTTTATATATTCATACAGTATTTTGAGGTTTCTGAAACACATTTCTCGTCCACTACGCCTCTGGATTGATACTTTGTTTTGTGGGTAATGTTACACACCATGCTGTATTTGTGTTAGCATGCTGTAAGGACACAGATGTGATTGTGTCATCGTTGTTTCTTCTGTCTTTAGAGAAACAAAATGGATCCACAGAAGGATGTGCAACCGCCCAAACAACAGCCTATGATCTACATATGTGGAGGTATCTCTATAATATAGCTTTTATTTGTTTTAATTGTACTGTCAGCTAGTAACGTTTCAGCCAATACCACTGCTAACGATGCTAACTTACCTACTGTACTGCTACAGATGCTGCTTTTACATCTTCTGTCACTGCTAGTACAGCCGTATGATATAGCTACTTATATCAACACATATAACAGTATAATTACACACAGTTCTAGTAGAACAATACTGCCCGTAATATAGTAATGGCCCAAGTGCTGCTGCTTTGTATAACATTGAATATTTTGCAGTTCCCCAGTGCATTAATTAATGCATTGTGCTTTAAATAGCATGGTTTTAACCATTTAATGAATCAAGTGTTTAGTATTGTGTCATGCATACAGATCTGCTCAGACTGCACTGGATTACAAGACAAACAAAATTGATGTAAACCATTTCCTTAATACAGCATATACGTTTAGATGCCATAAAGAGTCAAAAGATACACACCCACAAACATTACACAATATTCAGACCTTCATGTCTACACTAAAATAATCAATTCACTGCCAGAATTGACACTTTATAGATGTGATGTAACCTTAAAATAAAAAAGAAAACTTGTAAATCTTGGCTTCTTTTTCACACTTTTGAGAAAAAGTTAGCCTATATAAAGAATAAAAAAACCATCGCAGTTTTTGATTGTCTTTACACAAACTGTTGTAGGATTTTGTTGAGCCACTTCATGACAAGTTAACACAGAAATCATCACATTAAGAATAACCAGTTCACACAATCTACTTTCCTTTGAACATTTATGAATCTGCCAATGTATTGGGAACTAAAATCACTGATTTCTAGATAAGCCGCGATACATGATTCAAACTTTAAAAAAACATATTTTTGCAATAATTGCATAGTTATTGTAGGCTGTCAGAAACTTTTTTTAGGCCAATACTGATATTTATATTAACGAGTTTAAAAATCTATAAATGATAAATCAGGTGATAGTGGGGGTTTTAACGCAAATACATAACAGAAACAACAATCAATAGGGATCTCTTAGATGGTTTGGGTGTTGTTGTTTTTTGAGAGTTTTGACAAAGATGCATTCATCTTGTATCACTGGAGGACAAACTATGTAACAGAGACACTGCTTCTACATGACTTCAAACCTTGTTATGCATTCCTGTTCTGAAATTTCTTGTAACTTATCAGCAGAAATGTACTCTGATACTGACACATCTGCAATAAGCTTATAATGATTATCTTCTAAACATTATCTTCTAGCTTTAATAGGATATATTTGATATTTTCTCTAATATTCTTTTATTTTTTGCAGAATGTCACACTGAAAACGAAATTAAGGCCCGTGATCCAATCCGATGCAGAGAGTGTGGATACAGGATTATGTACAAGAAGAGAACAAAGAGATGTATCCTTTTAAATGTAATGTTTTGTGATGGAATTTTTTTAACTATATAAATTATTTAATAAGAACTGAGCCTATACCTGGATATTTCCTTGACTCTTTGATTTCAGTGGTTGTCTTTGATGCCCGATGAAGAAGAGAAGAGCAGCTGTTTTGGTTAATTTTGTAGTGTATGACCATGTAAATAAATCAATTGACAACTCCATATGTTCTGACCTCTAGGTCTGACGACAGATTTCTGAATTAAGGTTGAAGCTTAACATTTTCATTTCAACACAAGTAGTGCCTCTCTCTCTCTCTCTCTCTCTCTCTCCCCCCCAAGAGTAACAGATGTCAGGTTTTGGTTTATTAAAAAACAAGATTTTCACTAGCCCTGAGTGTGTTGACTGATTTTTTGTCATTTGATCCCATGATTCATAAATATCAGTTCACCCACATATCCTTTATACCTTCAACAAGTCAGCAAGTATCACCGTTGAATGATAACATCTAGATGAATGGAAGAATATGTACAATAATTGAGATGTGTTTAAAAAAAAAAAAGCCAATTTCTCAGTTCTAGATTAATATTCATTTTTTAACCCTTTGTGGAATAACAATGTTATCATTCAGTTGTTGTTTGATGGTCCAACCTCTTATGTTTGATCAACATTAAAACAACCCCTTTTTTCTACTGGAGACCACAAGTGGTTGCATATGTTGACTAGTTGTCACCAGTTCAACCAATGACTGATTTCTTCTTTAAAAATATTAATTGAAAGGCTGAAATGCCTTAAATTATCCAGAAATTTGCAAGACAAAAATGATTTTACATAATGTTGTGTACCTAAATTATTTCTTCAGTTTCTGACAAATACCTATGTAATATTGTATTAGTAATAGGAAGAATATATAAAGTGTTTAATTTGACCCCACCCCCTAAATTTGAAACCACTGGTTTGGTCCAGTAAAATGTAAAAAATATAATAAAAAACTACAGCCCAGATGATTTCCTGCATATTCATTTCAGATGTTTTTTCACAGCAGCCATTCTGCTTTGTCCCAGTAGGAAAAGCACAGGTGTTACTAATTACATTAATGATGGCTTAGTTCTATCCGAGTGTAGTCACGATAGTGAGTCAGCAGGCACAAAACTGAAGCAATTAATTAATTAGATTATTTACAGCTGTGCTTTTTCTACTTTGAATGTGCCCTTGAAAAACGCGTTTTTCATTTTATTTATAATGAAACAAAAAGTAGAAACAAAGCAATGCTATTGTTGTGTGAAGCTGTAAAGAGCAAATATTTAGTACTTTCCCATGGTCATTGACAATAAAGACTATGAAGCAATATATCATCAGAATTG
Source organism: Anoplopoma fimbria (assembly GCF_027596085.1). Lineage (NCBI taxonomy): Eukaryota > Metazoa > Chordata > Actinopteri > Perciformes > Anoplopomatidae > Anoplopoma > Anoplopoma fimbria. The sequence continues at coordinate 6,121,680 of NC_072458.1, forward strand.
TTGTTTTCTTCTTATTTGACATAATCATTCAGGTTTTTGATAAATCTGCCCGTATTATGTCACCAGCCACCAGACAGCCCTGTACTCTGAAGTCTACTCTGAGGCTCTCCCTTCAGAGCTGTCCTACTGCAGCACTGCATCGCTGTAGCACTTCCCCCTCTCTGACGTCACAGCTGACGTCTGCTCCGGGGGGCGTGTCCTACAGAAATCCCCAGCTCAGTTTCAGACGTAGCTGCAGCTTTGCGAGAGGAAGAGGCAGTGAGGGAGGAAGAGTTTCAACATACTGCGGAGGGAGTGCGGCCATGGGTAACGCACAGGACAAGCCCCCGGGCAGCGGAGGAGGTGGAGGTAGGTCAGATCAGGGCACATCGGGGATGGGGACGAGAAGCCGGGTTGGAAGCACCGTGGAAAAGCCCCAGACTCAGAGAGCTCCGGGGAAGGGGGTGGCCAATGGTACGCAGAGGGAAAACAGCCCTGCTGGTGGACGAGAGGAGCAGGGCAGCCCTGCGGCAGACACAAGTTATCTGGACGCCCCCGCCGGGGCCCTTCCTCCTCACCTGGCCCGGCTCAAGAACGCAGGGAACCACCTCTTCAAAAATGGCCAGTTTGGGGATGCCTTTGAGAAGTATTCACAGGCCATTGATGGATGTGCTGAAGCAGGTGAGGAAGATATGTTTACGTATTTTATTAGAGAATTCGCCTCTTGCGCAGCATTTAATCCGAGGAAAAACACCCCTGTTGATTAGATACATATAGGTTACAAAATACTGTTAACTCTTAGACATTTTTCAGTAGAAGTAAATTTGGATTGTTACATTTTACATACACAATATATAGTAAACCCCCAAAACTTTAATAACCTAAATTGACTTTGGCAGTGTCAATAAAGTTGCATGCCACACGAGATCTTATGTCAAATTAAAGTAAGGAGTTGGGCTTTTTTCCCTCTATAAATATATTTATTGTTTGGTCTGTACAATGTCAGAAAATAGTGGAATTGGCCCTAACAATTTCCGAGTTGACATGTTGAAATAGCTTATTTTGTCTCAACAATCCAACACCCACAGATATTCAGTTTAGAATTGTAGAAATTGCACAGTTTCCCACTTTATAAGATGGAATCTGTGAACTTCTTGCATTTTTGTTACAAAACAATAAAAAAGACTACCTAGTCTTTTTAACTGTAGTAAAGAGTCATCGAGTGAACAATAATGTGCCTTTATACTTTACCATTTACTTTATTTATACCTGCTTTGAAATAACTTTAGAGTCAAAACATGTCCCTCTGCTGTGCTTTTTTATGAAGAAAAGTCTCCAAAAGCAACTTCTGATGGCAGTTAAGCCGCTAATGTAGGAACAGCAACAATTTGGTGGCACAGAGTGAGACAGAAAGTCTCTTGTAGCATCTGTGTACCAGCCCTCGTAAGGATATCAGATACAAGCTGACCCAGAGTGTCTTTTGGCTCCACAATCCCCAGTATCCCATGTCAAATTTGAATGCATTAGGCTTGTCATGCTCATAATCAACCATTATGAGTAGATTCTAGTAGATGATGAAGTCAATTTTCAGATCTATCACCTGTTTGGATCAGTGACCGCTAGTTCTTGGTCCAACATCTAAAAACTGCAGCTGCGGCTCGAGGTGTCATTGCTAATTTGTGAATGCAGTGTTGGCACAAGACAACACCGCTGACGGTAGATAAAAGTCATGTGCTGGTACACATGGGGCTTTTAGGTGAGATTGAATGTCATTATGCACCTTTAAGAGCTCTCAGCCAACTTTTATTCTTGTGGCTGGCAAGAAGGATACCTTTTTCTGCAGCACTGTGAGACACAGGCTGACAAGAGCAGACATAACAGAGAGACTCTCAAAGTAAAGCACTAAAAACAATGTGTGATTTAGCCTTTTTTTGATATTGTAAAAAAACAAAACACTAATGTTCAGGAGTATCAGCACTGTTGACATCAGTCTTTGGGCACTCAAGCAGCACGTGAAAGCTGATGCTGCGCTGTCAGTTGTGAAACTGCAGTAAAGGCCGGAGGAGAAAGGACATTATAGAAAATGACTACAGCAAAAGTCAAAAAGAGGTGTTCTATATATGAAGTACTAGTCTGTCTTTAAACCTATGTGTTATACTGAAATTAAAAGATGACTGTATTGTTGTTTCACCATTCAGATAAGTGGGTTGTATTTGTTTCCCTGCAGGTATCGATAGTCCAGAAGACCTGTGTATTCTCTACTCCAACAGAGCGGCATGTTTCCTAAAGAATGGAAACAGCAACGACTGCATACTGGACTGTAACAAGTACGTCACAAGCGTCAGCTATGTGTTTTAGTGTTTGTATCAGATTTAGAAAGGGTATTCCACCAATTTATTATTGCACCCCTGTAACCTAACTTTGTCAGGTTCATGGACAGTTAGAAAAAAGAATAGATCGAAATAGATGCAGCAGGACAAGATTGTCTTTTGAAGTCTGTGCATACTTCCACCTTGCCTGTTGCCTACATTACCCACAATTCAACTAAACCGTTGACTGCTGGGACAGAATCACAGTAAGCTTTATGTGCAGTCGCACTTCCCTGCACTTGTAAACTGGACTTGGAGGTGTAAAACCGGTGCAGGTCCCGTTTAAGATAGCGTTTGTTTTTATTGCATTTGCCTTCGTCTCACATAGAAAGATATCAGCTTTTGTAGATAAATGAAATTACCTTTTTATTATTTCAGCTTGTATAAGTATTAATATATTATTGGTCGATCTCAGTTAATAAATGCATGACTTTCCTTACATGTGTATTGAAATAATCTAAAAACTAACGATATCTACATCTTGTTTTGCTACTTTAGGTGACCTACATTATAATTTCATGCTAGATTTCCCATAAACCTTGGAATTTTATTTCATATGAATTCTTCCTGTTTTTTGTATTCAGGTTTAGTTTTTCTCTTAGTCGACACACACACACACACACACACACACACTATGTGAGTATTTGGGGTGTTAGGAGGCTGGAGGAATCTCTCTGTCCAAAGCAAACACTCCCTTACATGTTTATGAATGGAGGGCTACAGATCCGACCAGTTACACCTGTGAGTCACAGTGAGCAGGTGCAGACGGTTTGATCCTCTGTCTCTGCGTCTCTCTGATCCTCTTTAGGGCTTTGGAGCTGCAGCCCTACTCCTTGAAGCCCCTGTTGCGCAGAGCAATGGCCCATGAGTCACTGGAGCGCTACAAAAAGGCCTACGTGGATTATAAGACTGTCCTGCAGATAGACACCAGTGTGCAGGCGGCTCACGACAGCGTCCACAGGTCAGCTGAAAACAGTTAAACATTATACACTGTAGATAATGTGGCATCTGTAACTTGTTGTATCAAGAAGTCTAGAGATTTCAAGGTTAAACTGATTTTTTTTTTCCTGTTCTGTATGTACTGGTTCCATCCTTACACGTATATAGTTCTTATAATATTGTTTTGGAAACATTAGACACCATTCTTTGATGGTGTCATGTACAATCAAATTGTCCAATATACATTTAATAAAAGTTTGAAGAGCCTAACAATCTTGTGCCATCAAGGCCGGAGAGTTTTCACATCTTCATTCAGCCAAACAGCTCATGTCACTGACAAGGAGAGTGTCTTAATTATGTACCACCTGCTAACTGTATTTAGTATGTAATCATAACAGTTTGCTGTTTTTGCAATCAGTATACAAGAAATCAACATACTTGTCAGCCCATTTTTTTATTCTAATTCTTCTAGTCAGACAACAAAAAGTGTATTTATTGCCCTTCTGTTGTGTTCTTGGAGTTGTTTCACCATCATCCACATTAACTTTACTTTATTCGTCATGTTTCCAGTCTGAATACACTACGGACTCAATACATGTTAAGAGTTAGTGTATAGTATTTGAGATGTATTCATTTTTATAGGGCCTACCCACTCATGATTCACACACACAGGTGTTTTCTCTCGCTCTGGCTGAGCAGACCTCTGCTCTGAAGGATCAGGCCTTTATGTCACAGCAGACAATTTAAACATCATAGTAGGAAAAGAACACTTGTAAATATTAAAATGAATGATGACTGAACCTTGTAGTGGTTGCAGCATTAATTTGACTAATTACATAACACTTTCTTAGCTCACACTGCGTGTTGTACTCTCTGTGTGTCCACTGCCAGGATCACCCAGATGCTTATCGAGCAGGACGGTCCCGAGTGGAGAGAGAAGCTTCCGGAGATTCCCGCCGTCCCTCTGTCCGTTCAGCTGAAGCACAGGGACAAACCGATCAGCGCCGAAGTAGCTCAAGCCCGAGCCACCAGGGCTGTTCAGGAGGAAGGTCAGTGACACTGCTTCCTCTCAGCTTAGTGAGGAGTTGTACATTTAACATACAAACATGTGCTAAGTGGATTTATAACTTCCTAGTCTTCCCCTGAACCATTCACAAGCACATGTGCTTCCTGATCCTATTGAGTTTATAGGATTAAAGCTATCACTATGTAAATCTGTGATTTACGGGTCTTCAAAAGCTTTTGTTCTGACATAATAGGAATCTGCCACCTTTGTTTTTTTTCTTCCTGCTTGGAAAAAACGTTTGTCCTTCAGATAGTGCATGATGAGCTGTGGGTGGAGAATTCTGAAATGAAACCCTTAAATTATAGAATCGTAGGCAGCAGCAGCAGCACCAGAAATCGGTCAGTGAGAATTAGTGTGTAAATGCTGATGAGCAGTGGTGAAGGCACTCCTGCTGGGAGATAGTGTGTGTGTGTGTGTGTGTGTGTGTGTGTGTGTGTGTGTGTGTGTGTGGGGGTGTGTGGGTGGATCATCAATAATGCAGAAAAAGCGAAGGCGATCCACACAGAGTGTTGCAATGCTGTAATGGAACAATCCAGGTCAGGTTTCCTGTAGGATGCTCCTGCTCACACAGACCAGAAGGCTCCATATATATTTATATCGTATATTTAAATATATTTTTATACATTTTGTGTGGTACACCATTATAAAAGCATGCTCACACACTAAAATATAGATAAATAGATTTATATGTATGTAAAATAAATTTCCATACCCATGACTTTAATCTTACACCGATAAAGCACCTGACTTATACAGAGAAACACACACATAAACACTTGATGAATATAGCACATGCACAGAACAGAGCTAATCTCTGAATAGCACACTGCTGTTGCTGGGGAAACAGATGGGAAGAGGTTCACCACGATGTCAGTGTTTTACACCACGCGTTTATTAGTTAGATCCTGTTTTGTTACAGCAACATTTTGTTTTTAAAGGATAAAATACGATAAGATACCAACTTTTTTCAGCCACATTCCCACTTACCCAACCCTGTTTGCTACATTTTCTGTCCACCAGATGCTATTTGATTTTATATCTGCTCCAGTCACCAGACTACCTCATCGTCTTATTGCTTTTGAGCCTCCGTTACCTGAACAGTAATCTGAACCTGCCTGTAAGCCTTTATATACCTTCATTGTGGTCCAAAAAATCTTTGAACTGTACAAGTCTGTTGCCACGCTCACACCAGCCCTGATATCTGGAGACTCTTACAGTTACATTCAGTATAACTTATGTGGAATGTATGTCAACTCACTTTCACTTAGTTTGTTTCTGTTTGGAAGATAATGGTTTTCCTTATAAACTGGACACGTACATTTTTTTCCTTCTGTGGTTTGTGTGCAGTTTGAAAATGAAGAAAATCCTCTTACTGAACTGACTAGATGACTAGATGTGTGTCCTGAATTAAATAAATAAATACTTGGAAATAATAAATGGACCATCTAAGACAAATGGATGAACATGTTCTGTAGGTAATCCCAATCAAACAACTTTGAGATGCTCCTAAAACTCAAAATGCTTCTCAATCTTCTTGATCTGCAAATGTAAAGCTAAAGTCAGACTATTGTGCTTAAATAGCTACAGATAATTGAGTACTCTCCTGTGCTTGAGCTGTTGATGCTGATATTAAAAAAAACTCTCCTGATGCTGGCAAATACTCTTGTTCTCCATAAGAGCTTAGTCTGCCTTCACATGTTATACTGTTGTATGGTTTTATTGTATATTATTATATATAATATAGTGTGTAAATTATGAAAATAAACAAGATAACTTAATACATTAAAACTGAAAGATGAATACCACGGTTATTGTGACATTAAACCATGTTTTTATCATTCAGAGGCAATTGATCAAGAATACTGGTGCTTTGCTCATCGATTTCAGCTCTACAGTGCATTTTTTGGATTAAAAAGTCAGACTGAAGACATACTGTCATATTAGTAGTAGTATTAGTAATATTGACAGACTTCTCAGCCAGAGGAAAAATAACCTTGTGTGGGACAAGTGTGAATTTCAAGCCTCGATGAGTCAGTTTTCTTGTCTCGCTAGATAAATAATTTTGAATTGGGTTGTTTGATAAAGGCCAGGATTATCTGTATATGTGTGTGTGTTTATGTGTTTCTCCAAGTCTTTATCAGCACAATAGAGAGCTCAGTAAGCAGGAGTTGACTCATCCCCTCTGGTCCATTCAGACTGCTGCTGACAGGCTGATGGGATTTATTGATCGCTCTTGAACAAGTTTGTGCGCTGGACTGATGGGAAAAGCTCCTTGAAAGACAACGTTCAATACAGACCTCAGTACAGTGTAACATAGCTGTAACCTCATTTAACTGGAGTCAGAACGAAACTCTAGTCCTAAGGTTGTTTTTTTTATTTTAATTCACCTGTTTCAGTGTTGCATTGTTGCTAAATTGCTCATTTCTGTCAACAGTCAGGAGAAAAGATGCCTGCTTTACTTTATTAAAACGGGAAGGCAACGATCTGGTCAAGAAAGGCAACTTTGAGGAGGCTCTGAAGAAGTACAGCGAATGTCTCGCATTGAAACCGGATGAATGTGCTCTCTACACAAACAGGTACGCATCAAACAACCCTAGGGCGAGCAACTTTAGCAGGAGGGTCCCTGAATTAAACTGCGAAAGAAATACTGTTTGTAGGCAGGTAGACACTGTATTAAAAAAAAAGCAGAATTTAGGATGTAACATGATGCTGATTCTAAACCTGGCTTATGATCTCCCTTAAGAACAGTTTATCAGGAAAAACAGTAGAGGGCACCACAGGATCATCTTTCTCTCCAATCCATAACCTGAAGCCGTGACAGAGATGGACATGCTGCTTTCACTGACCCCTGTACTCTATTCTACTCTAGAGCCATTTGCCTCCTGAGACTGAATCGCTTTGAAGAGGCCAAACAGGACTGTGACTCTGCTCTGCAGATGGAGCCGGGCAACAAGAAGGCCTTCTACAGACGAGCCCTGGCTTATAAGGGTTTACAGGTGAACGTCTCTCCCCCATCATAACACACACACATTCGTTTATTTGAAGCTTTTTGAATTAGACAGGTGGTTTTCATTTGTTGGTCATATTTTTTTACCCACTCTTTCTCTGATTTATTTTTTTCAGGACTACCTGTCGGCCAGCAGTGACCTCCAGGAAGTCCTCCACCTGGACCCAAAAGTCCAGGAGGCAGAGCAAGAGCTTGAGGTGGTGACGAGCTTGCTGAGACAGAGCTTGATGGACAATACTTCACAAACACCAAGGGTAAAAGATTGTTTGCATGCACACACACAAGTAATTCAGTGATTCTCAAGAACAGGGACAAAACTGAAAACACTTTTGAAAGTAAAGGTTTTGCAAAACATATGTTGTAACAACCCCCGATTTAAATTATTTCCGTCAACATCGCCAGACACTTAATATTGTCTTATCGTGGTTTAGTTCAGCAGATATATTATTCCCCTAAACAATCTTTTATTTTTAAACTGCCCATACTTTACTTAAAACAAATGAAAAACAAACAGTTGTTTTCTTTAACTTTGAATGGATTCCTTTTACATTTGTATTGATTGACCTCATTTGCATTTAAGGTCCAAGAGATACAATACAACAGGTTTAAATAACTGACTGTGATGATCTTACATATAAGACAGGGTTTCTTGCACTGAAATTAGAATTTACCATTCCAGTCCAGTTTTTAAAACCATAATATGTAAGAAACCTATATATTAAGGACTTTACATGAGGGACTTTTTCACTTATCCATGTGTTAAATTTGTAAAGACAACCATAAGCACTGATATTGTGCCTTTAAATGTTTCACTTACACAAAAAAAACACAAAAATACTGACTTTTGCTCATTTCTTTTAGGTTTGATGTTTGTGTGGAGGAATGAAACAGGTTTGTGCACCTACTGTACTGTAGCAGTTATGGAGGAAAAGGACTCTTAAAGCCATCGGTTGCAGTAAGACCTGAAAAAATAGAAATGACTGGCGTTGACGTCTGGGACGGGCTCCTAGGATCACCAGCTATCCAGCTCTGCACCATCTGCAATGTGTGCAAACCACACCATAACTCCTGAGTACACAGCCTTCCATAACGGGCAGCTTTATTTACAAAGGCTAACATCAAGGTACTCATGACCTGCTTGCACTATAAATCATTCACATTATGATGTAATGTACTGTACATACAGATCGGTTGTAACAGGCTGCAAAGCGCTGTGTATGGTTGAGTAACACAGGTTCAAAGTAAGAGTGGATTATGTGTGCCTTATTGAGATTTCTAACACAGTCAGGATGAAATACGCCAAGATTCAACTTTGATTTGTTTTGATGATGTTGTGTTTGGTTCCATTATGGTTCACTGAGCTCACGACCCAAAGCACTGACTGAAACTGATACAACTCAACTGTATTGTATGTAGAGTTAAGGAACTCCCAGAAAGAGTTAAAAAGGTGAAAAAGTCATCTGGCTCAGTCTTTTCTTCCAGGGTTTCAGCTTTTCCTGTTATTTCAGAGCATCTGTCATTGTTTACATATTTTAACAACTGCTACGTTTGAAAAAAATATGAACCAACACCATACTTTAAAGCATTACTACAGCTAAAGACCCTGAAGAAGTGATGTGGTAAAACTATAATTTAAGATAAAATAATGATTTATCACAGTTAAAATATCTCATGAGCGCAAGGCTTAAGTTATTGTTAAATATAAATTGTCAATTCATTGGTTTAGGAAATATCCAGCAATTGAAGGTAGCATTACTTAATCATGTACTGTAAGAATTGTAGGTCTCAGGTTCAATCTCGAATGAAACCAAGATGACTGCGTGTGTCTTTGTGTGTGAATAGGTGTACAGTTTACGTTTGGAAAGTCTCTTATCGGAATAGTTTCAATAGCTTTTAACTCTGAACCCTTGGATCCGTTCATAAAACCCCTCACAGCCTCCATTCAACTAAAACAAAAAAAAAAACCCATACGTGTTAGAGAAGAGAAGCAACCTGCAGAGTGATGAATTGCAATCAATAGCAGTTCAGCCTGAGAAACTAAAACAGCTTGTCTCGCTTCTCCATCAACTTGTTAGTCTCCAAAAACATTGTAAAGCCCTACAGCCGTGATCCGCACAAACAGGTCTTTTCACTTTATTTGCTAATTAGAGCTCCCCTCAGGTCTGTGTGGATGTCTACAGGCCGTGCTTGTTTGACAGCTACCTGACTCGCCTGTTTGCATTATCACACCTGTTTGGGAACGACAAAGACTTTAATCACTCTAGCAGACTTCAATAGGAGCAGAGGCGTAATTAAATGAAATAACTGAAAACACCTGTGTTGGTGTGCAGGGCCTTTTAAATATCCTTCTTTTAAATCTCCCATTAACATGCTTTGAAACAATCCTGCGTCAGCCCTGTTACACCCAAAACAATGTAAATCTTTGTACAGCACAATGTGCCACAACTTTTATTTCTTTCATACTCTGATGTATTAATTAATAAGTCCAATCTTATCTTACCTGTTAACCCTTTTTTTCCTCTTGTATTGTCTAATTTAAAGCATAAAAATCTCAACTAAATGAAAACACTTGATATGAGGCTTGACGTGTTGCTTTGTGGAATGTAAGAGCATGTACTGTATGTAAATAGTTTGGATGCAAATGTAAATAATAAACTGCTATATGGATGCTTTAATGTGCCTTTTGTTTCTGCGGCTTGATTGTAAGAATACAACAAAAACTGCAGCAAAATTGCTGATCGCTGGCATGTTAAAATAAAATGAACCCACACCTGTTAAAACAGAGCTGCTCCGTTGACATACAGTTGACAATAATTTTACAAGGCGCATGAAGTGTAAATGACTGCACTACAGAAAATCATTCCATGTCAAAATATACAGACAACAGGCTTGATTTGAAAATTTTATTGTTTAAGGATATGCATTAACATGCACATAATAAAGCAAATAATTAGGGAATATATCATTTTTCAAATAGCATAGGCTTCTTTCGACCAAGTTCGAAAATAGACTTGGCACTAGTCTTCAAATAATAATATAAAACTCACAGGAATTTAACAGAAGGGAACATCCTGCAGCTGGAGGCATATGAGGTGTACAACAACTCTTACTAACGACGTCACCGCTGCTACGACGACAGGCTCCCTACTCCTAAACAGCTCCTGCTGAGCTCCTAAACAGCTCCTACACAGCTCCTGCTGAGCTCCTAAACAGCTCCTACACAGCTTCTGCTGAGCTCGGCTGGTTGACCTCCCAGCAGAGTAATCTGTGTTCAGGCTGGAAATTCAGCTGCTGAACACAACGTCTGATACTGAAAATGCAGATTGCTTTGGATAAACAGGGTATTTATTGGCAACAGGAGACTAACAACCTGCAGAGTGATGAATTCAACTTGTTGTCAACACAACTCCCAACCGATCATACTAAAAAAGTTTGGACCCAACACAGGGCTTTAACATTAAAACCAACTTTCCCAAAATGGAAAATAAAAATAAGTAAAGACAAAGCACAAATAATCAGTTAACAACCCAGGTGAACTGACTTTGGCTATTTGAGGAAAATACTTTAAAAATGTTATTCCTAAAAATAACCATTACAAATAGTAGTATTTTGAGTTAAAGTACTGCCCCAGAATCATAATGTCGGGGCCTTTAGAGCAGTCTTTGGTAAGCTAAACAAGCTAGTGTGACAGCTAGCATTAGCACTCAGGGGAGTATTTAGCACAAGTTTCATGCATTTTATGAAGCAAATATAATTAATTCTCTCATGATTTTTAAAATTATTATTTGAAGACATACAGAATGAGGAAATAAAAACACTATCCAAATGATTTTTCCCCAAAAGGCACTGTGGGTCCAAAAAAAAACCAAACAAATATTTGCATTAATCATTTGCAAGGATTTAAGAAAAAACTATTTAAATCACATTGTAGTTAAAATACACCCGAAGCTCAGAATCAAAAATTATATTTTGATTTGGATATTACTGATGGAGAATCAAAAATGTCATTATCATCATACATTCACTACTGAATATTAAATCACTGACATGTATGTGCTAAAAGACACAAGAGTTTATCATTGCACCTTTATCTGTATTAGAGTTTGATTTTGCTATAGTTAGTAAGTTGTTGTGTGCTCTTGACTGGACACATCTTGTGAATAGTTATTTAAAAGCTTATTTTTCTTATTGCAAATGCGTTTGTTTCGACTTTCCAGTTTTAGTGACTTACCACTAAAGTAAGCCCTATAAACTTGTAAGAAATGCTACAGTTTCAAATTTAAAGATTGGGCTTTTCTTAGTTCCGTTTACAAGGAATAACTTAAAATTCCCTTTCTTTAATAAACCTCTCGTAATTCCATAATGTACTTAAAATTGCAGTGAAGGTTACATTTGCACAGGTGCATCCACAAATAAAAAAAACAATTATTTTACCAGTGCAGAGAGAGGCTTGTGAAGATGACAACTGTCTTCAATCCACTTTTTTTTTTTTTTTTTAAAAAGGGCTACATTTTAACTTGTTGTCAACACAACTCCCAACCGATCATACTAAAAAAAGTTTGGACCCAACACAGGGCTTTAACATTAAAACCAACTTTCCCAAAATGGAAAATAAAAATAAGTAAAGACAAAGCACAAATAATCAGGAGTCACATTTTAAACATAAGCAACATTAATATTTCTTATAGATGATTATGCAAAAATAGAATTTGCTACTGCACCGACTGGTCCCTCTCAGGTTCAACAATCCCTAAGCTGTGTTGTTTCTCATGCCGCTTTAAGAAGTCATGATGGTGGTACAGCGGTGGACCACAGTGATGACATATCCATCTCTGATTCATGCAAACCGGATTTCTGCAGATGTCACGAGGGAGGATAGGTTCAGGCTTTAAAATAGCAGCTCAACTTAGTATTGAAAAGCTTTATCACTTTTTGAAAGCATCAGGAAAGGGTAAGATCAGCCTCGAGCTTTGTATTCAGAACATCATTCAGGGGTCAGACTATGCAGGTCAACCGACTTTACAACCTGTCCACATACATTCTCCATACAACTCCACCTACTAAAGGCCTTGCTGCTCCAGTTGACATTTCAACAACAGGCTGAAACTTCTGGTTCCCACATGTCTAGCTTGACAACAAAACCCACTGATCTGCTTCGACTTTACTGTGCTCCCATTTACTATATTCGCAAATCTCTCTCCAACTCTCTCTCCCTCTGTAACTGTATGGACTGACATTCTCACCATTTTCCTTCCTGCACCCAAAGCGGGTAAAATTATTATTAGTTTTAAACTTATAGCTTTAAACTCGACCACCAGCTTCCCAAGATGCATGGTTGGGCTTCACTAAATAGTGAAATAATGTAATAAGGCTAACTGAGCTAGCAGTCGTAACACCACCAACGCTCCAAAGAACAGGATAGCTTCCTTAGATATCTGTTTGTACACGGTGGTTTCTTGTTGGGCTTTCAGGCTGTGCGGCAGAGTTTTTGGTGGTTTCTTTAATTCTCTCGTCCCTCTCTGACTCCGTGTCTGCGATGGCGCATCCACTGTCCTTACTGATGTTTGAAAACGTCACGCTACTTTCCTCTTTTGGTGAAGCAGGGGGAGATGACGATAGTAGGCGGTGGTTGAAGGCTGCATGGCTACTCTGAGGTGGATAATGCTCCAGGCGGTCGTTCTCCACCTCGGGCATGGGCGTGATGGTGATGTCATTGAAGGCGGAGCCGGGATGGTGAAGGTGGGGGTCCGTTGGGGCGGAGCAGGTCAGGTGAGCCGGTCTTGAGGTTTCCGGGTCCGAGCAGCTGAGCTCTGATGAGAAGTGGCTACAGTGCGAGTCTGCCACTGAGGGCAGGCTGCCACTCAGGGACGGGGAATCAAACTCAGAGGAGTTGGTGCTGCGCTGCTCCAGAAGCTGAGCGTCCACATCTCCTCGGCTCTCGTTCATCTTTGTGTCTCCTTTGTTGCTGCTGCCGCTGCTGGCTCTCTTCCAAAGCCTCCCACTCCTCCTCATGCACCCTGAAGTGGAGGTTTCCTTCGACCAGGGGGACGAGGGGCAGCACTGGTTGTCGTGCTGTGCACAGCAGCAGGTGGAGGGGCATGAGCATGTGCCGCCGCCTGCACCTTTAAGGCCGGCGGTGCTGCTGCTACAGCTGGCCTCATCCAGGCTGCTGCTGGCGCTACAGTGCCTCAACTTCTCTTGTTTGGACTCCGCGTCTGTCTGAACATCCAGACTATTGTCTCTGCAAAATAAGATCACTCTTTTACGGCAACTATCTTTGGCACATATTATGCACATTCACATATAGCATATTTATCAAAGACTAACTGTTTTTAAGTGCTTCCAACATCCTTTTCTAAAGAAGAAAACATACAGTAAATACTGATAGAAACCCACAATTACTTTGCTTCAAACTATTTTACAACAAGGCTTCTGGCGTAAGGTACTAGAAAAACTAGGACAGGGATTCTTTTTAAAAGGTATGATGGTGGAACAAGTAGGATGAGTATTCTCTGACTCCTGACCTTTCCAGAGGCATATAGGCGTTGAGGATGGATCCTGCCATGGCTTTTGTGCTTGCGTTGTCACTGATTGTCCCGAGACTGACGGTTGCTGACTCCCCGCTCAGACTGCAGCGCTCCTTCTGGACGTCAGCCTGCACTTCCATCCTGGAAATAACATTTGAAACTTAATATAAAATTCATTACATCTCAATGATTTTCTGCATGTTCCCTTCATCCAGTATAGGAGAACACAAAGGTAGATACTAAGACAATTACGTGAAATCTATCCATTAAGCCTAATCGAATATTATCATATCAAAATAATCAACATGAACTAACACTTTTTTTCAATTTTCTTAATGAACATTTATAGTAATACAGACAGAGGTCATCCAGGTCTATCACCTGTTGTAGCAGCTGCCAGAGAGGCTGCCTGTGATGCTGGTCCCAGCGAGGGCCGTGGTGCTGGCGTTGTCGCTCATGTTGTCCCGCTGAGTGGAGCTCATGCCGCAGCGCTCCATGTGGCTCCCGCTGACACTGAGGCTCAGGCCCGTTAGGCCGCCGACACTCGCTCCATCTCCGAGGCTGGGATTGTTGAGCCGAGTCTCTGCCACAGAGGTTGTGTCTGAGGAGAATGGGGGGGGGAATAGGAAGTTTTGTTAATTTAGAGAAGCTTCTAACTGACAAATATGAGTCAAGCAAAGAAACCAGGAAATGAAAGACATAGGTTAAAAAGAGAAGGAGGGAAATTCAGAATGAGCCATAAAGAAGAAATCAGGGTAGTCGACTCCAGGTAGGGGCGGCTGTGGCACATGAGGTAGAGCGCTCGTCCCGCAACCACAAGGTTGGTGGTTCGAACCCCTCTACAGGCCACATGCCGAGGTGTCCTTGAGCGCCTAACACCTAACCCCAAGCTGCTCCCTGGGTGCTTCATTGCAGCCCACTGCTCCTCCGGGATGGGTCAAATGCAGAGAATTGTAATTTCCCCATTGTGGGACTAATAAAGGCTTAATTATTATTATTATTATTATTATTATTATTATTACAACAGCAAACTAAAGTGATATTAAGGTCAGGGGCCAAAGTTCTTTCTTCTGAAGTTACATCAATGACTTAACTGACTTTTTTCACCTTTAAATTCATCCGGGAACAACAGATTGATGAATTCTTGGGTGTGAATAAGTGTCATCGTGTCTCACACCTTATGTTGCCGAAAAAGGTCAAAGTCCCTGCTGTTATTTGGATTAATTATTATCATTCACAGTGTTGACTGAAGCTGTGAGAAATACAATCCCTCGCCCTATAGACCTCTTGGAAAGCAAGACAAAGCTGACCTCATACAGCCGCCAGCTTGACGGTGACAAACGCACAACGACAGGAAAAACCTCTGTCATTTCACACCTCACACACCCATCCACCGTTTTGGCAATTCACAGGGTATGAATAATCCATATGTACGCACAAAAGGTACTGATGGATGTGGGTGTTGCACACACAGCTACCACAACACCTTGTGTTATGGTTGCTAAAAAGCTGCTGGTATTTTCCAAATATATAGGAGCTAGACGTAAATCAATATGATTGTGGCATTAATAATGACTCATAAGAATGCAAAAGTGGGAAATTTGTGGTCGGCTGATGTACATTGTTTTAAGTGTGTGTTCATTTCTTTATATATTTTTTTATTGTATGCATTCTATTTTAAGTCTGTGTTGGGCGTTTCACCTGACTGAAAGACACATTTCCATTTGGGGAAAATACACTTCATAAAGTTAAAGTGTACTTCTGGCTCTTACTATGTATTCTGCGTACTCATGGGAACACGCAAGAACTCAGTGGCGTTGCTTTTGTTAGAGATTCTCACCTGTGGCTGCTGCCCCGCTGCCTATGTTGTCATTTTCGTCGTCAAACTCTATTCGCACCCCTTTGCCATTACCCGCAGACACTCCACAGCCGCCGCTTCGGCACAGGGAGATTGGGACGACTCCGTAGACGTACGCCAGCATTATGGGAACACCGATACCTAAACGACACAATGTAGACACACACTTAAACAGTGGACGTTTATCGGGGTTCAATAGCTTGTAAATATAAAGCGTATTCCTTTACAAACACTGTGAAAGAAGTTCCGAGCACTTTTAGACAGTTCAAAGCAAGAAGACCAGAACAGCACGTGACAAAGGTTTTAGGACAATTTCCAAACCAGCTGATGCTTTTATACGCCTTTTTACTAGTGACCCACAAAAAAATCCTTTTATGTAATCTAAATGTTGTTGAGAAACAGATTATAAACAGATGGTAAAATAGAGAAAGTCATGAGGGAAAAGAGAGAGAAAAAAAACCCTTCTTTCTTACCAACGGTAACTGCTGCTACCACAGGGGACACGATCACAGACAGCGTCACTCCACCTGCTATCACCAAGTTCCTCTTGTGTTTGGAGATGTCTTTGCCATCGTAGTGATTATGGATCTGAGGAGGAAAATCTTTGTTAATTACCTTACCCTTATACATGTGTATTACATCTCACATTGTTGTTTGATGCCTTCCATTCATCTGAAAAAACGTTGGTTTGGACCTCAGCTGTCTGGTGATAGCTCTCACCTTTCTGCCCACATAGACTGGGATGCCAATTATCATCGCAGGGATGGCAATGCCGGCTATGAGGGCGATGCCCACGGGTGCACCCACCAACGTGCCGAGCTGCCAGAGGATCTTCTTCTTTCTGCTCCAGGGCTTCTTCCCCCAGAAGGTACAACCTGATGGACTGAGAGGATTGGAGGGAGAAAGGAAATGGTTTGTCAGGGCAGACAGAGAGAGTGAGAGTTCATTTTTGTGTGTATCATGTTAACCATAACTGCTATCACCGTTCAAAGTGACTGTAATGTAATGTAATAACTAATAAATCAACAAATAAAGATACCGTACGTTTGTCTCACCTTAAATAGTGCAGGTCAGAGATCTCCTTCATACACAGCCAGCAAAACTCACAGCCGCAGACAGCACATGTCATATGATTACAGCTTCCATCATTCATCTTGATGATGTAGGCAGCACAACGAGGGCATGGCTTGATGTCGTCACCTAGTGGGGGTTGAAGGTTGAGGGGAAAAGCAAGATAATTATTTTGTATACAGTATTTCTGCATACAGTGAATATCTTTCGTGCATATTGTGACTTAACAAAGTGATGCATGTGTGAGAGTTTGAGTGCAGGTGCTTATTTGTATGTTACCTGCTGCTCCACTCTCTTGGCTGTAGCTGAGGGAGGACGACCTGAAGCTTCTCAACCGGAGCGTTTGGGCCCTTTGTTGCCGCGCGGTGTCACATGTCTGGTTGGGATGCCACAGCTGTTTGCAGTGGTAGCAGAACTCCGTCCCACAGCCCTCACGCCCACAGGTGATCTTTGGGCAGCTGGCACAGCCAAACGCAATGACTGCGTAACTGAGAGAGAGAGAAAAAAAAAAAAAAATCAGACAAAGAAGGACATGGATGTAATAGTTTAACACAACACTAGGGGTCAGCAGGGATAAAATAACTAGTGTAGGGACGTGCAGGAGTATAAAACTAGAGTAGGTAAAACCAAGGAGAAATTTCTAGTTTGTTTTAAAATACAATAATCCAATACTCTCACAGTAAACACTGCTGCTGTTCACTTCGTCAGGAATCCAACACATTGAGAAGAGTTTGTTACATAAACTCATGAAACTAGCCGACTTTCCATGATTTCACTGATGAGCTCTGTTACAATATATCCGTACTGGCACAATCAGTTCAGCATGACTGCATGTCACTATAGTAACCCTCATCAATCATAACAGTGGTCTATTTGAGAGCAACTGAAAAGTAAACAGCATGATGGAGGCAAAGTTCAAAAACTGTTTTGTTATAAACAAAATATCATGCAAATGGACACACTGGTAATATAAAAACTGTTGCAGTGGAAATTTATATCCCAACACAATTACTGCCTCGAATAAATGGAGATAATAAAATGAATTGTAGCAATCATTTCCCCTTGCTTTCTGACTCACAAATCTAATTGTGTTCCTCTGATATGGAAGCTATGAGACATTAATAATCATTTTGTTGAAAGGAAAGCCTTAGATACAGTGGAAAGGAGTGCACAGCACCTGGCCCGTTAATAATCTAAGTATATGGATGACAGACTCAGCTAAACCCTGAGGTTAATGACATACAACCTAATATCTTTATTTATATATTGTTATTGTGTAGAGCAAAGCCTAGAGCGAGACAGAGCTGCGCCTCTAGTTCGACACAAATTTTCTAAAAGCTATTAAAGCTCAGAAAGAAAAGCCTACACACCATTACTGTTAGTTGATGTAGACAGCTGTTTATTTATTTAAGATCTTTGTTAAAATTATACACGTTTTTAAATCTTATTGACATGCTAACAACAGCTGATAGCAAAGACACAACAATGACTAAGTTGTGAACAAAGTGGTAGTTATGTAAATGTACTTTTACTCAAAGTCAGCTGTAAGCAGACTTCTTATAATGCATAAATTACTCACAAATCCTTGAGAGTAGAGTTACAACAATTTGTGAATTTATTATCCACCATTTTGATAAACAATTAATTCACATTTGCAGCCTTTCCTGCATTATAATGACTGTAATGTAATGTTAGTTGAATCTATTTGGTCAAACAAAACACTGGGCATTTTCCCTTTTTTTCCCTGTTTTATAGACCAAATGATTAATAAAGATTTGGGTGATTGATTGATTGATAAGGAAGAATAATCATCAGTTGCAGCCCTACTTGAGAGATGACTTGACAAGAAGTTCTCCAATCTAGCTTACAGCAGAGCAGGGAGATGAGGTTAATCAAAAGCCTTTCATTGGGCGATTATTGTTAAAACCTCTGACTGCTTTCACCCTCACAGGGTCTTTGTGTGAGGCAAAGTTAATAAAAAGATAAAAGTTCAAAAATGAGAGTGAGGGCAGACTTTCTTATGGGTTTCCAAGCTTTGGTTCAGCTAGAGGAAAATGTAACCGACGTCATGGCATCATTTTACGATGCCTTTTTATAAATGTTCCCTAGAAACGGACACACTTTGCAGTCCAGTATCAGGGGGTAATGTGTGTGGGCAACATATACCTGCACACCGGTCTGTCTAGACAGTTTCCAGACAGTCTCCATTTACACCTCGGTGAGGAAAGAATGATGGCAAATGGTGTGTAAGTCATAAAGTAGAAGGGAGAATTTCCAAATAGACCTTTTGGTGTGTGCATGTGCATTAAACTATGTAGGACACCACTGCAGAGTCAAGACTCTAGCCTCTCTTAACGTCAAATACTTCTTCAGATAATTACTTACATTTGACCCAATATCTTGCACAAGTAATTATACAACAATTGGGAGCGACAGCATTCACCGGTCGGAGAGAGTGACAGTGAGCAAGAGCTGAACTGATTAGATGACGAGAGCAAGAAGAGCTGAAACAAGCTTATGAAAGAGCCATTATTCTAAAGGACAGGGTCAGCAGTGTTGATGCAACAAAGAAAGAGAGAGAGAGACGAGTAAGGCCATTACCGAATTCAGCAATCACTCATAACAGAACTAACAATGATAACTGAACGCTGGGAATGTGGGTTATTAACTTCTCCAAAACTCTATGAAGCGCTGTACATGAATTGTTCATTTAAAACACTACTGATTACGCTGCGTGCATGGTGGTTGTCATGGCCGGCAGGTGCAGTAAACAACAGGTTAAAAAGGGTGACCGAGTGAGCACACGGAGCATAATAACGTCAGCTTCAGTTGAATCCCTACGAGCTCCAAACAAGCGAGAACCTAACCTGACCTGACCCTCAACTTCAGCATCACCTCCTTGTGAAAAACAGAAACCAGAACTTAGTCTCCTCCTCTGAGAATCAATAGAGTTTCAATAACATATTTCCATGAGCAGAGGCTGAAGGAGTGGACTGAGGTTTACAGAAACACATCTGACCTCAAGCTAATAATTTCCATTGCTGAATACTCATTTCAGTAACTGTGAGTTTCTGTTTTATTATGTTTGGTACTCATTTTCTGGTTCTGCATTTACATTATTTTAGGATAATGTATTGTTTACTCTGTTTAACTGTAAAGCACTTTGTAACTTTTTAGAAAATGCTTTACAGTAAACAAAATATAAAAGGCGTGGCAATGATTACTATTTTTAACAACAGGCAAATCACTACCAGCTATATTCAGTATATGGTGAGGAACACGCCAGGTACGGTCCGATAACAATCGGCATCATCATCACTTGCTGCTCACGTCTGTTTATGGCTGAATCATAAGGCTGACAGAACAAACAGGTCTATTACTGCTACCAGTTATTTATAACTCAGGCATCAATGCAGAAGCTGGGTGAACTTCAAAAGGCCAGTTTGCAGCCTTGAAGTTTTTTTTAATGCAGCTGCTTACTATGTTATTTTGGGGCTTGTGTATTTCAAAAGAACGAAAACATCAAGAACACCTCAGGTAACTGAAATAGAAATTTTGAAATGTTTAACAAAGTTTTAGTCTGTGTGGAAATAATCCCACATGCTTGATGTTTTAAAGGTAACTGGCTTTGTTGCCATTAATGTTAGGTGGCCACAATCATGCCAACCTCTCGATTCAAAAACGCTCTCACCTCGATTCAGCTACTGAGTCATATTTCAATGAAAGAGCAGGTTGCCCTCATGTGTTATTCTATGAGTAGCCTATATAATCCCTCAGCTCTCGTTCTTACCCACAGTCGGGGGCCGGGCACCAGCGGCAGTCCGGTTCGGCCACCAGCCACCTCCTCAGCATGAACTCCTCGTACTTCTCCATGACGGCTCGGTCCCCCAGGATCATCTGGATGTCGTGGGGATTGAAGCGCTCGGAGCACTCGGGGCAGCAGATGTTGACGCGTGACTCGGAGATCTCGATGCGGAGATACTGTCGCAGGCAGTCTGCGCAGGAGCGGTGGTGGCAGGTCATGATGTCTGGGAAGAGCTCACGTGCGTGGCGCAGGAGGCACAGCGGGCACTCCAGCAGCTCGGACGAGGAGCCTGACACCGATGAAGTTGATGCTGCGGCCAGCGCAGAGTGGGCAGAAGTTTTATCGTGAACGGTCTCCGAATGGACGCTCTCTGTGCTGACGATGGCGTCCATGCCGACTGCAGCCTGCAGGGGCCTGGACCTGCGCTTCGGGTCGCGGTCAGGCCGACACCGGCGGCTGAAGAGTGAGTGGAGGGACAGGCGGCGCTTTTTGGGGGTCTTTCTAACTGAAGGGAGGCTGACAGAGGAGGCAGCAGAGTGGAGGTCTCGCTCTGAGCCTGTGCTGCCATGATGCTGCTGGTGCAAGGTGCTCATCGCGTTAGAAGGGGCGCCGCTGTTGGTACGACGAGAAATCACCACATCAGGAATGGGGATGAAGGACTGGGAGAGGGAGGAAAATGTAGAGAGGGACTGGGGTTTAAAGGACAGGATGGTCGGGGGAGGGGGCTGGGCTGCTGGTAGCTAGGACATAGTGGATGGAAGATGATAATGGAGGTCTGGAAGTCTGTAGTTGTCTGCCCATGGTTTAAATCACTTTGATGAAATGTAGATGTTCAGATCCAACACACGAACCTGACAGAGACAGAAAAAATATAGATCAGGTACAGAGCCAAAGCTGAATTCAATAACTTTTAATGTTCTGCAGCATCTGGATGATTCAGGATGCATAACGAGAACCTGGAGATGCAAACGGAATAAACATTCTGACAAAACCTCAGACAAGACAGCTCTCGTTGAGCGTTTCACTGGCTTGTGTGTTATGGGAAGACCACCCCCTTGATAATTAACAGTTTTCTGGCAGGCTTCAGGCCCCTTTTCAGGCATATCTTCTGCGTTTGTGCAAGTGAAACTGCTTACATAAAACGTCTGCAAGCTTTCCCTGGAGAGCGTGTGTTAGTCATGTGTAGGCAAAACAATACAAAAACCTGTGTTTTTTTCCCCATCATATATCGCAGATGTGGCCACAGCTGTGTCAGTGTTCCACATGCTCAAATTTTACACAATACGAACAACTAAAGCTTAACTCTCTATCTTTGAGAGTAGCGTGCAAGTAGTTTATAGAGGACGTGAAGGAAAGCTATTTGGTTCTGTGTAGCATTACCTTCAAACAAGTATAAGTATTTAAAATAGTTGAAGTAATGAGAAGCACATTTCATTCTGAAATAAACCAACACAGTTTATGGTTGTGGTGCTATGCAGACTTCCAAAGAGTTGACGGATCCAGCTGATGGATTAATATGTTTTGGATAAACATCCGTGCCTTGGAATCATTCCGAAGGAGATAAACTAATGGAAGGAGAAGAATAAAATGAGAGTTTATGTTTCACTACTTGCATTTCTTCAACACTACAGCATTAGCGCCTGATTATGTGCTGTACCTTTAAACAAGAACACCCAGTGGTAAAAACAAATCAAAACATCTGGAAAAATAACTGGCCGGTCGGGGAAAAAATAGATTTGAATGATAAAATCTTGCACTCTACAAGAAAAAGTCTGTAGATTCATTAGTGCGAAATCCACTCAATAACCATGGCCCGATTGCATTATAATACCCCTTTAAATCATGTGGCGTATTTCCAGCTTAAGTGAAGAAACAGTTTACTTTTGTATTCATGTCTTCAAATTTGTCCAAACTCATATCCCATTTGGAAAACAACAAAACAAAGCACTGCAGAAAAACGGCTGACATCAGCAAGAGGTGCTGCAGCTGAGGGCTAGAGATGTTATTAAAAAATACCCATATCTCCCTAGTGTTTGTAGTTTGACCATGAGACACACAATTTACTATGATGGCTAATTCATTTCATTTCAACACGTTACCGCTGTTCACAGACATTTTGTTCCCTGGTTAAGACATTGTATCAATCTTTATTTTAACTTTTCGCTAGGCTTAAGCCACAGGACTTTAAACCAGGGCTTTTTCCTGAACCAGGATTTTTGGAGACAACTCCGATTCGGCACCTCAAACTGACAAACATTATTCAGTCCATGACCCCCCCAGATCAGTTTAAGGGGCGGTGTGACAGTGCGAGTCTTTGCTTTCATTGGTCCTTCTGGAAAGTGTGCAGTCTCTTATGCTCTGAACTTGTGTTTGAGTGTGTGTTTGTCATTAGAGACTAATTTCAGGAAAATGCCAGAGTGAGCCAAAAGGTGACTAATTAACAAGCCTTCTGCAAGTCTCAATTGGGAAAGCAATCCTGCAAAGCACAGACTCTCCCTCTCATAACCCACAAACCTTTGTCTGACTGGTTGAAGTTTATCTCCCCTCAAGATGACATGCAGGCAGCCGTTAAGTTTTACTACAGCTACTTTAGTGTTTCAGCTGCACAGCTATAAGCCAGATTCAGTCTAAACACGTGCCTAGCCTGCACGTGTTTAGACTCAACTTCCTCCTCCATATCAAGCAAATACAAATAAGGTGGAATAATTCTGCATCAAGAACTAGTACTAGCATGCATTATTGGGTGATTTGATCCCAAGTTGATTCAAGACAAAGGTGTGAATGCACTCAAAACACACCAACTCAGGCCACTTTCAGAGGGTTGTGTGCCCAACCTTCAACTTGTGCTGTGTGGTGGAAATGTAAATCAAACAAAAAAGTGCAATACATCTCAACTGGCTCTTGACACATTCGATAAACGGTGTCTAAAAATGGCCAACACCCTGCAGGGAAGGTCTCATTATCAGCTATCCCACCTTTCAGATCACCTCTGCTACACAAGAGCACCTACAATAGGTGTGTAGATACGAGGTGTAAGAGGAAAACAGGCTTACAGGCTCAATGACTACACCTATGCACACTTGATAAATCAACAGCTTGAGCCTAAAGATGTGCTCTGTGGAGAGACCAAATTCAGCAGAGATCAAGTCACTGACACAGGTCAAGAAATGAATCATTAATCAGCGGCGTACTAACGGTGACTATATACTGCAAAGGTACACAGAGGACACTGGCGGGTTTTGGCTTCTTGGACTATGGTAGTCTCTAATTTTGTCATGTTATTCACAACTTTTCTCTTGACATACTAAATTCTTTCAACCAGTATTCCCTCAAATTTGGGCACAAACAAACACAAAGGATTTGGCCCTTTTGGAGCAGTTTAATGTCTCATCTTACTTTGAAAATTCGTATTAAATTGACCATTGTGACACCTCTTTCATAGCTGACCAATGCCAACCGGCAATCAGCCCAGTATGACCCACCAAGTTATTTCCCCTTAGTATTTACATTCCATCTACTCTACACACCTTGATTATAACACAATAATAAAAGCTATAAAATATGGGCAGTGTAAACATCTAATCCTTTTTACAAAGCTAAAGGTCACATTCAGAGGACCAAGACTGTGATATAAAGGAGATTACAGGGCTGTTAGGACTTGGAAACAACACTTCAAGTAGTAGAGCTGCTCTTGATTCAGTCAGGACACCAGAAAAACAAAACTGTAGTTTTAATGGCAGGTGGGACCAGCTCACAAGACGATTTCTTAGATAGGGGGAAGGTAGAAATAGCCGCTGCTAACAGTCATGGAAATAGTTGAGGCACTCAGACTGTTTGCAGCGCACTGACTTAAAGCAAATATTGACCAGAAAGACTCAGGACCAATCGTTATCATCATTAGTATCATTCTTCACATCTTTCATTTTAGTTAAAACAATATCCTTACTCATTAATTAATGTACTTTCTGTATTAAACAGTATCTCTGCTCCTTAGAAGATTATGGCATTATTTCATAAATGTTTACCAAGTATCTCTGAGGTACTATATCGACTATCAAAATAGGAAACACATTTGTATTTTCAGCATCGATCAAAATGGAAATTTGTTGAGGAAAAACGAATAAAATAAAAAAAACATGAGGTGGAGAGGACAAAAATGTACTAAGCAGCCACATTTATAGTTATTATAAAATAGTAACCAAATGTTTAAATGTGAGTCATTAAGCCATTAACACTGCAGCCATGCTGTAAAGAATAAAGTGTTTTTATTGCACCATCTGAAAGTTTAAGAGTCACAATTAAGACCCAAAGCCTGCATATGACAAAAAAAGTGATGCCACCGACTCCGAAGACAGACTGCAGAATTTGGAGACATGGCACAATACTCTCGTCTGTAAAAACTGTCAAACTTTTGTGAAATTAGAGCTTCACATCATCTGTAAACTTGATGATATAATTACTAAATTCATTCAAGTAGAATGATCTTTAACAGCAACTACTCTAGGAAACTTCCAGAGCAATCCTTGACTATCCTAGGACTGAACTTTGTCATGGACCATCAAAATGCATTTCTAATGATTAAGCTATTGACCAGATAGCTTAACTTAATAACATCCACTGTGAGGCATATCCAGTACTGGCTACAGATAAGCCCTAACACTATAATTCCACATCATAACAAAGCCGGATGATGTATTGGGTCAACAAGCCATGTCATGTGAGCAAGAGGAAATTTTAACAAGACAGAGGAGCAATTTCAAGCAACCCGCAGCTCAATGTGAAATTACACTCCCAGGGCATAATTAAACTGGAAAAGCCTGCCTCTGCACTGTTCCAACAGTGAGTGGGACTTTCCATGCGACTGTGGTCAGCATGCAAGCATTTGTGCACGCATATGCATGCATGTATTCAAGTTCGGTGGCTCCAGGCCAATCACATGCAACCGCGGCTCTCACACACTTGGATGGTGTCCCAGTTCCTGAGACAACCCCGGGGCAGGAAGCCAGCTGCGGCAGAATGAATGGTTTCCACCTTCCATCAGCTCTTAAAAGAAATCACAGTTTGCATCAGCTGATGTTACATCGTGAACTCCATTGTAATATGATCTACATTTTTGCAATTTTCTCCTGAAGAGATGGGTCAATGAAAGGTGACTGAATTGGTTTGTGTGGCCCACACTATAATTTGTGTCAAGATGGACTGGGGGAAAAATGTCTCCAAAATGTGTCACTTGGGGCCGCAGTGGTAATGGTTTTAACAAGTATGGCCCTCCAGACCACGAAGCAATAACATGTTGGCTCTTGAATTGCAATAAACAAAATAAATCCAGGTTTCCATTGCCTGTCATTTTGCAAAGAGACAATTAGGTACATAACCAAACTGCAATGAAAGGTTTTATTATACAGGTCTGTTCCTCCTCACTATCACGTCAAACCGTGTTTCATGATTCCGTTTTGTATTTTTGAACTCTACTAATAGGCTATGTACAGAATACGACCCTCTCCCAAAGAAACATACTTTCCTAAATATTCATATTAACAATGTTCCACATTACGTCTTCCATTTCCAAAGTAGACAGGAGAACGATGTGAAAATAAACAAAGCAACAGCAAACAAGTCCAAACTTCAGATGTATTTCTGGAACTATTCATTACCAAATACAAAACCCAGGTTTGGTGTGAAAATGTATCCCTGAACCATTCAATAGTTTCAAATATACCAGCACACACCAAGGAGGTGTGTCAACTCCCAGAGTCTCCTCAAAATGCTAATGATTTCATAGTACTACATACATTTGCAAATTGACAAATGAATGATGAATAAATAATCAGGTTTAAATTGTGTAAAATTAAAACACTATACTGAGTTACTAAAATCTGATAACATATAAGCCAATGTATTTTACATTAACATATTAAACAAACACAACCGTCATCCGGCTCTGATATTTCATGTGCATTGAATTGGACTTTGGGTCTTTTCAAATCCACTTCTCCTATTTGTGACAAAGCTGTAGTTGAGCAACCTCCAGTCCAACTCCAATTCTGCAATTTCTGGAGGAGCACATCATCTGACACCCCATCCACACTGTATGCCCGATTTGAATCCTTGGTTGACAATGTTGATTTAAAATGGTGTGTAATTGAGCCCTGGTGAGTTTTAGGTCAGATGGAGTGTATTTACAGGGAATCCCTGCAGTGTCTTAGGGAAAGATGATGCAAGCTTCCTGTAATTTTGTGAGTTTGGTAGCGTATGTCCACCTTCAAAGAAATCCCACATACAATGATCAGCTTCCATCACTGGAACCTATGAGTTAAAGTGTTCCTCTGCAAAGTGTTCGTCACGTACGCTAATTTCCGGTGACATTCCAGCTGGGGGACAGACTTCCTGATCGTGACAATGCATTCAGTTATTACGGCTTGGGACAAAGTATCAGCCCAGAGACTGGGTGACAAACTTAATAGAAAAGCTTTTTTATTTATTTGTTTACCTACAACACTGAGAGGAAATATTTCAGCTTTTCTGAAACCGTTTTATACAACACAAGACATCCTTCTGAAGCAAATTAATACTGGGAAATGATATTGCTAGACTACAAAGCATTAACCGGGTGCGGGCCAACATTCTGTCTGCTGGACATCTATATAACCCAGTAGCTTAATGAATCTCTGTTTAGCCTATTATCTGCCAGCCAAAGTATAATAATAATAATAATATCTGGCGTTCAACAGAGAGTGGGGACAGGAGGGACCGGAGTGAATGCCTCTGAGGATACTTTCAGCACTATTTACAAAACAGTCGGATTTAGCCAACAGGATAAGGTACTTTTCCACTGTATCTGGTTCACTATGATGGCCAGTAAATCTAAAGATGCAGCTGAGGGTGCAATTATTATGAAAGCCAAATCCTCTACAGTACGAAACATATCATATCATAAAGCAAATTTAAACATGAGGTTTTATTATTTTGCCATTTCTCCATTAAGCACCATGGAGACGTCAAATAAAGCTGGCCTGTGTTTTCCCCGGCTACAGAAAGGGAGATACCGTTTGCCTCCTTCAGAGAGAAACATCTATGCGGCTCAGTGGGGTTCTGACGGAAACCATAAAGGAGTGTATGGAGTGGATGTATTCTATGAGACTAAACTTTGCTTCCCATTCATTTTAGTGAAAACGTTATTCTTAGCAAAGAGTTTCTTGCACTTCTGTATGCACTTCCTGCTTACAGAACCGCAGTAAAGTACAAATAGTGTGTGTAAATATATATCATTATATTATCTTTTTTTCTTTAATAATTACTTTCCAATAGTCCATGTTTTATCCTCAGAGAAATACTGCTCTATAACAAGTTCTAGAGGTCAAACACTAATATTGTTTTGACCTCTATAGTCATGGTCAAAAACATTGTGGTCAAAAACAACAATGTGTGCCTGCTGCAAGCCATCCAATCTTAACTCCTGCAGGAACTAAAGGTGGAATGTGATACCTGAGGCGTATGTGGTGCCTTATCATGGTGATTTAAATTATCCAGAAAGCAGATTGTTACTGGTTTTTGTTGCTTGTCACTCTTCACCTCCATCTGAGGCTGAAACCAAAAGTTGACTTGAAGTAAATTTCCCACAGGGACTGAATGAGTCTCCTGGGTGACTCAACTCTAATCAACCCTCCACATCATACATCACATACCATGGCAGTCTTCACACTGTCTGCTAAGTCTTTTCACCCAAAACAGCAGGGGAGAAGGAAGCAGTTGGATGGTGTGATGAGGAAGAGCGCCTTGTCCATTCTGTGCTACAATGACGACCAACAGCTATTCACATCTTACCAGCAGTACTGGCGCTCAGTGAACTGATTTGAGTCCTTTCAATTTATTAAGCTAGAAATTTTAAAGAGACGTGTGAGAAATTAATGACTACATTACAAAGCCCTGCTATTCATGATTGCTGATAAAATTAAAGTAACATATCACGCTCATTGCCACACTTCAGATCCCCGACAAACATCCTGGAATAAGCAGAGGACTCAAACAGGGTCTGAAAAAACTAAATGTTTTCAGACATTTATTATCTATTAACATACTCTTGACACTTTGATTACAATCTCCATTGGGAGACTTTGTTTTTCTATACATCCACATGGTCGTCAATTCTTTGGAATTACTCCTAGAATATCTTGATATTAACAAACAAAGGCCAAAGGAAACCATTACGTCCCTCGCAGTCTAACATTATGTTAACATGTTCGCTTCTATCTGTCCTGGGTGCACAAATGTTTGCTAGCTCATTCATCAAGCCAGGGAAAAATCAAGACAAGTGTCAATATGTGTAGATAGAACATATTATTGCAAAAAAAAGCCAATGTTGTCTTTCGATTGAAAGCCCATGGGTGATGGGTCATGTGTGTCTGTCCCAGGTTGCTGTCTCTCTGTCAGTGTAACACTCTCACCAATGATTGAGGGTTGTTGATTGTTGATTATACAACTACATCTCAAAATAAAATGTTAAGATTGGCTATATACAATGAACTTAAAAAGGAATATTAAAGAGTATATCTGATGGCAGTAAATACTCAGACAAGCGGCTCTTTCATAGGAAAAACATGCTCAAAAACATGAATTTCTCACATTTGAATACTATTTTCTTTCTGAAAGGAATTAACAGGACTGCTTCATCACATAGCAGATATCAAACATTGTGATATATTAATCACAATATAATATTTTAGATTGTTTCAACATGAAGTATGATCATAATGTTGGCCCCTGCACAACTGACCAGCAAATTTAGGTCAGGTAACCTAAAACTAGTACAGAATGGAAAATTCTTGCCCTAATTCATTTTGTTTGTTTTTAATTTAGGAATAGGGGTGATGGTGCTCGCGACTGTGTCAAGAAGTGAAAAAAAATACAAGAGCAGCTTCTTTCACCACAAGTTTACTCCGTTATAGCTTAATATGAGCTTTGGCTAAAGGAGATGTTGGAATTCGCCTAAAAACAACCTTATAATTTTAATATTTGTGTTTAAAGCTAGGAACAAAACTGTTTTGTTTGATAACGTACTGTCTGTCATTTAGGTTCAAATCATTTGGATTTGTGGTGAAAATGCCACTGACATGTTACTGAATCATGGCATGAGATGAGTTTGAGGTAATGCAATTTCCACATGCACATGAGTCCCAACATGTTACCAAACTTTAATTCAGTTTACATTCATAAAGTCTGACGCTGATATCGAAGTTAAACAGTAACAGGTCATTAGGAGAAAGCAAAGCACTATGACTCACTGAACGAATGACTCCAGTGAGGATGACTTGAATGAATTTAGCAGGCAGGCTATAAAAGTCACACATTATAAAAAGGAACGACTGTGCCCAGTAATTCAAAAAGTTATCTATTCAGCAAACAGTGTTGACTATGCTATAACGGCTTGACGATGGAAAAACATTGAACGATATTATTTCCATTCATTGAATGGTGCATATACAGTACCTGTCAAAAGTCTGGACACATCTAAAAATCTAAAATATAAAACATATTCTGGTTTGTTGAGCATTTGTTTGTTTACCACATAATTCCATATGTGTTCCTTCATAGTTTGGATGTCTTCAATATTAATCTACAATGTAGAAAAAAATAAAAATAAAAATAAAAATAAAGAAAAACCATTGAATGAGAAGGTGTGTCCAAACTTTTGACTGGTACTGTACAGGGAAAATCACACATGAATACCAAGTGCAAAAATGATGTTATGACCAATAAATGCCACCAAATGATATCCTACTACTGAGTCGATTATTAGAGCTGAAAACAAATTAAACATTTTCAATCAGTTATGAATGCAACATAAATATAAAACAATAATTACTTTGTCTCCCAGTGATTAATAGGGAGCAATTTATGTTGTTTCAATTCAAATAAACTAAAAATGATCTTTAAATCATGTCTAGTTTTACAAGCATATGTGTGGCAACGTTCAAATAAACCACAATAAACGAAAAAAAAGACCCAATATTGATCATCTGATGCCCGGCAAAGGAAGGACCACATTGTGTTTACACTTCCCACCTGGCTAACCAGAGTTAGCCTGCTAGCTAACGAGATCACCAGTGGCTAGTGGGGAAGCTAGAGCCGAACTTTAGTCGCCCAGAGTTCGGACGCGGCTCTGATGTTCGCTTCCTCCCTGGACAGCGACACCCACCACATGGCTCATCTAAGTCCGCCGGTGTAACGACCGCACAATGTCATATGCTGCCAGCAGAGGCTTTGTGCCTAACGAGGAGTATTTACAAGCTAACAGAGCTAAAAACTGCTAACAGTTAGCCGCTCGTCAGAGGAGGAAGTTGTGATCTGTGAAATATTTACCAGACGCTCGTCATCAGGATTATTCACACTCTCTCTTACCGTTTAATTGCCACCAGGTCTGGTTTTAATGCACAATAGAAGGGATCCCTGGTGTCTCCATCTCCCAGTGAGCCGCACAGTTGTTGCAGAAAACTTCGCCGGACAGCCTAAGAGACATTCCCCGAGAGACTATTCAGGTCAAGTCAGTGCGCTGCGGACAACACTGATGCTTCCGGTGAGAAGTGTCAGCTTTTCAAAATAAAGCTCACCCATCTGGTTCCAATAGATAAATAGCCAGAAGTAGAAGAAGTACTCACATTCTTTATATACCAAAAAAAAAGGCAAAACACACACACACAAAAAATACTCAATTACTAGTAAAAGTAATAAAAGCATGTTCTTCAAGGTGCTGTTTACTGAATTCAAACGTATCTCTTAATAATAATAATAATAATAATAATAATAATAATAATAATAATAATAATAATAATAATAATAATAAAACACACAGCATACATTTTATTTATAGAGGGCTTTTCAGAGTCATCATTAAGAGCTACACACTTAAAACTTAAAACTTAAAACACACAGCATTAGTCAGACATTAAAAGCAGTTTTGACTCTTGTCTCCACACAGTTGACAACATGGAGCCTGCTGAGCCAGCGGTTAGCAGCTAAAGGCCCTTTCAGAAAGAACAGCACAATGACTCTGAAACCCATTATTTCCAATGGCTAGTGCTGCGCCTTCATTCTCTGCTCAGGTAGCCATTAATCCACTATATCTTTGCATAGCAAATAGTTGTCTGCTGCTATATTAATGCTCTGAATCCTGTTTAAATAATCTTTAAAGTGAGATTAACAGCATGCCCCTCATCAGATGTTCTAATAATCAGAACTCAGTATGTTATAATAATAATAATAATAATAATAATAATAATAATAATTATAATTATTATTATTATTATTATTATTATTATTATTATTATTATTATTGTTATTATTGTTATTATTATTATTATTATAACAATTTACATTTAAATGTAAGCCTAAATTCGTTTTAAGTATGCTTTAGCCTATACATTGATAACAAGGATTTTTCATGTATTGGTCATATATTGTTCATTATAATACCTTCAAAGTAAATAGTTAGTATAAATGTAACATATATGCAGTGGAGTAAAAATCCCAATTGTTCCCTCTGTAGTGGATTATCAGTATATAATAGAATACAATTTAAGTACCTCATAACTCCACAATAGTCTTCGCCTTTTGAAAGTGAAGTGAAGTGAAGGATAACCATTTAAACTAGATACATTTTTCTAAATGAAATATCATAAAATATTCTACAAAACAAAATAACTCAATCCCGAAAACCCACTCATTTCTTGATTTTACGGTAAATTTGCACACATTAAACTACTTATATACATTTTTCCCAAGATAATAGTTTTTTGCTCTAATTTGTAAGTCAGGTTGTTTAATCGGAACAACTTTTCCTGATAGCAGCTGTTGACTTGACACGTTGCCAGAGAAGCTCATGCATTTGTTTAACAGCATTGTTTCCACTCCAGACCAGTAGGTGGCAGTAGCAGGAAGACCAGTTGCCCTCCAGCAGTAATCAGAGAAACAGAAAGAGGTTGACATGTGAAGAAACAAATGTGTGTTTTGTATCTTTTATCAGTCCATGATTTGTATTCCGTCCTCTGAATTTCAAATGTGGATCTAACAACTTTTGATTACAGTATGATTAATTATCAGCTCGTTTCAACTTTCTGTTTGCTGGAGACAAATAAATACAACTGGTCATTTTAGGTTCGCCTTTAATATGGACCATTGACATACAGCAGTGCATGACAGGATATGCGTCATTTTTTGTCAATTGAAGTACAAACCTGGTACAAATGTTTTTTCATATTAAATTCCTGTAGATTATTGCTCCTTAATAGTTTCCGTGTTCATTCGTGTTGTTTAGCTACATTATTCTGAAATAAACTGAAATAATCTCAGTATGAGTGCACTTCATTTCTCTATGACTATCTAAATGATATTTTCGGGATATTAGTTAAATATACCAGTTCCAGACAGCGTTCATCTAGCAGAGGAACTACTGCTATCCTGAGTAGTGTTTTATTATACATCCATCGTGAATTATGATCCTTCCATCTCGTAGGGACATTATACCAAATGTGCACAAACACACTCACTCTACATTATTTTGTCACTTAGGTATACCTGTATACCAATAAACACATCTTAACCACAATAGATAATTGTTTAACTAGTGGGAAACAGCTGTTTCCCCCTAAATGGAGGCTGTTCCTCACACCCACATAGTCACAAACAGTTTTTCAGCTTTTTGTAATGTCACATTGCAGGTCCCTCCAAGGACTTTTTCTTCACATATGCCTTTAGAAAATACAAATGACAGAGTAAAACGTCATCCTTTAGTTATTGATACTTGTGAGTTTTTAAATGTTTGTCAGATTTACGCATATTAGCTTTGCTTCCACCCTGAAGCCCTTTCTGCTTTCTCGCTTTGCAGGTTTCCATGAATCGTTGTGGTACCTGGACGGTAGTCGTGCCTCCTGCTGTGAGCCGGCTGACACCCACTGCTTCTTCGATTATTATTAGTCACATTACTATTACTATTTCCTTTTTCATAATTAGAATTCTACTATAATATTTGCTGCTGTTATAAGTAGTCTTCATTTTTTTGCTTCGTTACTCTGCTTACTACTCTTATTATATGAATAATTTATGTCATATACATTGAATGTGTTGTATCTCTGTTATGCTGTTCATTCTGTACACATGACATCTATTGCATTCTGTCCATCCTGGGAGAAGGATCCCTCCTCTGTCGTTCTCCCATAGGTTTCTTCCTTTTTTCTCCCTGTTAAAGGGTTTTTTTAGGGGAGTTTTTCCTGTGCTGATGTGAGGGAAGGACAGAGGAGGTCGCATGTGTACAGACTGTAAAGCCCTCTGAGGCAAATTTGTAATTTGTGATTCTGGGCTATACAAAATAAACTGAATTGAATTGAATTGAATTGAATATATTTCCTCAGGGCTTCTTGATATTTGTCAGTCGTTTAAAAGAGAAAATTCTGTTCAACTTGTGTTTTTCTATCTTGTGTAATTTGTTCTCACAGTATACTCTGATAAAGCCAGCCACAAGGTTCTCCATTACCCATTAGAGACTCAGTTTAAATACTTTTTCAAAAAGTTTGACAGCATCACAAACATACATAAACAGATTTATAAACAGGTCAAAACGTGTATTTTTGTAATATAACAAACATAATCTACATACTTATGTGGTGAAATTGTATTCATTTATTCTTGGATATATGCTTTGGATAGAAAGTGATAGTTGTTGGACATCTCGCGTCCACTGAATATCTTTGCTGCGTTTGTTTTTGACAGCCGTCGGAGGACCTCTGTCCGCGCATGCGCACACATCACTCCTTCAGATGTCAACCGCATCAGAGAGATAACGGACAAACACCACAGCGGTAGACAAACATTAGCGAGAGCTCGTTAGCGTAGGGAAGTTATAATCCTTTGACAAAAAGCTTCTCCAGCCTGTATAAAGTAATGAGGTAGACAGTCGGACAGCTAGTTAAACGTACCCTGACAACAATAGACTGGCACTGCCACGCTGAAAATGGACCAGGAGTTTGAAGACATAGACTCAGAGGGCCGGTGGCAAAAACTCTACCTAGTAAGTCTGTTAGCATAGCTAGCATGAAGCTAACACTGATAGAAGCTCAAGCGCGCATTCATTTAGCAAGCTAGCAGCTCGGCTAACTCAACAAGTATCCGATATCTGAATAGTCATTTATCACCAATGTCCTGTGTATTTTAGTTTTCTGCCTTTTGGAAGTTTTTTCTTTTCAGCAACTTAGTAAGATGACGTAAATGTTACTGTTAGTTCAGTCAGTGTTATACAGAGCTCCATGTGGCTGTCTCTCTTTGGGATTGGCTACATTACATATATATATGTATATATATGTATATGTGTGTGTGTGTATATATATATGTATATATGTGTGTATATATGTATACTCTGCTCTAAGAGCAGGATCTTACTAGGACACGTTGTATAAAGGGAGGTGCTGAAAGTTACTGAGTGTAACGTTACACTTTCATTATTGGACAGACAAATCTCAGCCAGGTTGTTCCTGGTTCCTGCTTGCTCATATCAAATGCTAGTAGTGGTGGGATTGAGTCCCTGTCAGGATGCCATGACATTTAAGATGTATTGTTTCTAAACAATCTTACTGTTCTCTTCAGGAAATAAGGAATCAATCCCACGAGTGCTCCTACAAAGTGGCAAAGTATCCAGAGAATCGCAACCGAAACAGATACAGAGATGTCAGTCCATGTGGGTAAACGTTTGTGGGAAGTCAAAACTGTTCACAGTGTGATGTTTTGATAAACCTCTAACAGTGTCATGTTACATTTTCAGCCAATCTTATAATAATTAATAAATACTTTTTCTCTCACGCTGCCTGCAGTTGATCACAGCCGGGTGAAGCTGGAGAGCACCGATAATGACTACATCAATGCAAGTCTGGTAGACATGGAGGAAGCCCAGAGAAGTTACATATTGACTCAGGCAAGTCCAACGCTTTCTATTCCAGTAAAAACAATCATGCTGGCAGGTTTGTTAATATAGCCATAACACTAAAGTGACGTCTTTAAGATTGCTTGATTTGTCCAACCAAATGGTCCAAAATACAGATGAATTATCTGGGAACTGCCCTGTCAATTAACTGTCGAATCATTCAGGCTCTGAAAAAGTTTACTACTAAACTTAAGAAAAACTACATTAAAGTATATGTCTTGTAATTTAAGTACTGTAATAAAAAGTGTTACAGCACACCATTAATTAATACATTCTTGCCATAACTTTATTGTAAAATGTTAAGTTGGAAGTCTGTTAGGCTATTTAGTGTTCTTGTGTTTTTTGTTCTCCAGACTGCATTTTGAATCATGTGTGTACATGTAATGTCACTGAGCCTGATTGATGATAAAGAGTACTTGTTTTATTACACTAAATCATTTATTGATGAGTAAAGTTTCTGTATGACTGTTAACTGGAGGAGTGAGTGGTTTTGAAACAAATTGGTTGTGTTAATGTAGCTACAAAGTAAAGTAGATCTGGTGAAAGATAGTTATTTATCCTTGTAAAATTGCAAGGTTTGAGAAAATGGAGAATGAAAAATTATAATATCACCTGATGCATCTCTAACTTCATACAGTCTGAATTTCTTTTGGATGCTTTTCTGCATAAACTGTAAAAAACTAAGCAAGGCGATACATAATTGAGTGATAGAATAAATTAACAAAGATGTGTCCTCACAACACCCTTGCCTACAGAAAATGTTGTTAGTGTATAGCCATGCACATATCAAAACAAGCAATAACAAGCCTGATTCATCAGGCCATAGATATTAGCTTTGACATACTAAACAGAAACCAAACACAGGGGCGTCTTCATCCCACACTTTGAATATGCCATGTCTTCAGGAGATTAAATGACTGTTTACCACTTAACCTTTTCATGTAAGGTTTTTGTCTTGCCAGCATGACCGCAGAAAACTGAGACTGGGCTTATAAAACAGACTCTTGTTCACCAAATGATATCGCTGACTGTACACTGAATACTGCTTCATTAATTAAAAGCCACAGAAAGTTTGCTCAATTCAACATGAAAAGACTGAAATATCAGGTTTCTTGTGGATTACAGCCTTTCCAACTATGTCAAAAATCAGGAATTATACAACAGGCAGAGTTTTTTGGGATGTTATCTCACTAAAATATGTAAACTTTCTGTGCAATAATACGAATTTGTGTCACAACAAGATTGGTGGCGATTGTTTTAAAAGTTCATGTGCATTGGTTGTCTTTAGATGAGGCAAAGCTAGAGTCCAATAATAATAATTTACATGCCATGCAACAGTGTGTTACCCTACGTGATGGTATTTCTTTTAATCCTGTTACATTTTATTGAATATACAAATGACAAAAAAAGGAACAAAAGGCATATGTCTTTATCTATTCTGCATTATTTGAGAGACATTTAAAGATATTGCACCTTACTGTGTGCCGTTTTCTCAACTCAACCACATCGTTACCTTTAGCAGTCTTGACCTCCTCAGACTAATGTTTTCAAGTGTGTTTGTATGTGTGTGTGTGTGTGTGTGCGTGTGTGTGTGTGTGTGTGTGTGTGCGTGTGTGTGTGTTTGTTGTCCACAGGGCCCCCTCAGAAACACCTGTGGCCACTTCTGGCTCATGATCTGGGAGCAGAAGACCAAGGCGATCGTCATGCTCAACAGGGTCATCGAGAAAGGCTCAGTAAGTACACAATAATAAAAAGCCATCATATTGTCTGGTTTGACATTTGTCTGGTGTGTACACACCCACACACAGACTGCAGCAATACTGAATAGACCACAGAAAGACTAGTCATGCATAGACTAATTTATTCACAGCAACACACATACTTTGTTAAAGGTTGCAGGAATTCACTGTTTAATAGTGTGTTCACAGATGTACATGAGAAACTGGGATACAGCCCAAACTCTCAACTTCTTTTAAATCCTCTGATCCTGTGACGTGCCGATTAAACACACACACACACAAACACTCCCTCGCTTAGAAGAGCTGTAATCTCTCTCTTTCTCAGTAAAGCAGCTGGATTAGAAGAGCTGTAATCTCTCTCTTTCTCAGTAAAGCAGCTGGATTGGATCTCACTGGGTCATGAGATTCTCTTACTGACTGTTTTCTTGGAAATAGAAGATAAAAAGTACCTAGTCCACAAATATTATTAACCTCACAAGGATCCTTTATGTTGGCCAGCTCTCCAATCCTTCAGAGGGAAGATTGCATAATAGACTTATCCTGAACAGTTTTGGCTATTGCATATTTACTAAGAAAATACTGTATGATAAAATGTTTGATGTAGATGTAACTTAACAATTTGTCACAGTATTTGGCCGCAGTACTGACGGATGAATTGTTGTTCCCTGAATAATATTGAGTGCATTACAAAATCAGGAATTGTTTTGGAATTGACTCAGGCTTCTCATCTTGTCTGTTTGTGAGCAAGATTTGATTGTTTCCACTACTGGTTTATAACATCAACAACAATAATAATAATTGTTATTTCTATAGCAAATTTAATATAATTCAATGGAAAGTGCTTTACAAAAAAACCTGGTTAAATACTTATAAAAATAGGAAAGTAGTAAAATAATTGATGTGTATTTTAGGATTGAACCCAATATTTTGTTTAATATTCATTCCTGTTGATTTTTTTTTTCTTGCATTACTACATTTTACCGATGTAGAAATGCAGTTACGTTACAGTTTGGTGTAAGGACTGTAATCACAAAATAAAAATACCTAAAAGTAATACATGAGAGAAACCGTGATCACAAAATATATACAAAACACAGAATCGTGACTCGTTTTATTTTTATAATTGCAACGTGACAAAACACCAAAGGTGACCTAAATAGGACAGACAGATGTGCAACAAAATAAATAACAGCTGGAGCACAATAGCTGTGATTCAATATATTTGGTGCCACAAAACAGAGGTTGGATTCGGTGTAGATGTATAGTTGTTTTATGTTAATGGAGAAGCCACATATTGAGGTTGTGAAAATGTAAAGGTGTATTATTATGTTAGTGAGACAGGTGCAGGTATGTGGAGAAGAGAAAGATAATGTTTATCCTTAGCATTATTTTATTTATTATCCAGCTTTCATCTCAATGGAGAGGATCAAACTGTCCTCCTGTTAGTCGTTAGCTGCTTTGCCTCAAGGCCACTCAGCTGGCGTCTGCTTTAAACCATGTGTATTTCTTTGTCAGATGTTGAAACGTATTTGGTGTGTCTTATCATGTTTTCTTTACTTTCTCCTTGTGTGACAGGAAAAGTGTGCTCAGTACTGGCCCACAGCTGAGGAGAGGGAGATGGCCTTCAGAGACACTCGGTTGTTGGTCACGCTGCTGTCAGAAGACACCAAGTCTTACTACACCACCAGAGTGTTGGAGCTGCAGAACATTTGTGTAGGTCGAAGTAAAACGTACTACAAGGGGCATTCCCAGTTAGAGGTTTCAAAGGAGAACTGAAATGTGCAGAGAAATTGCAAATGAGCTGTAGATCTCACGGGACATGCTTTAACTACAATATTTTCAGCTGTAATGTTATGTATTTCTGTTATCCATCTTTCACCTGTTTTTTAATATTCAAAAGTTGACACAAAATTAAAAATATCAACATCAAAAGATGAACTGCTAAGTTGGTTGCAAGAAAAATAAGCATGAGAAAAAAGTGAACGCATGTCTCAAGTTTGCAGAACCTGGTTTCTTGTATGAATTGAAACTGAAACTGTTGGAAATGTCTACTTAGATGAGCTCTCGAACACTGGAATGAACTCAGTTTACCTCAGATAGAACTGATAACAATAAGCACTGACAAGCTGCACATAAATAAAAAA
Organism: Anoplopoma fimbria; assembly: GCF_027596085.1. Lineage (NCBI taxonomy): Eukaryota > Metazoa > Chordata > Actinopteri > Perciformes > Anoplopomatidae > Anoplopoma > Anoplopoma fimbria. The sequence continues at coordinate 6,161,149 of NC_072458.1, forward strand.
AATTTACCTTCTAATGAGACCTCTTTCTGCTCTCACAGACAGGGGAAAAGAGAGAGATCTACCACTTTCATTACACCACGTGGCCAGATTTTGGGGTCCCAGAGTCCCCGGCATCGTTCCTTAACTTCCTCTTCAAAGTGCGGGAGTCGGGAGCATTGGGGGTGGACCACGGGCCGGCTGTGGTGCACTGTAGCGCTGGAATCGGACGTTCAGGGACGTTTTCATTGGTTGACACGTGTGTGGTCCTGGTAAGTTCTTTGTATCAGTGTTTCCATACTCTGACTAAGGAAAAGAAGTTGCCCTTTGTTCTATTCTACAGTGACTATTTTGTTTGACATGCTTGCTTTAAGGTCATAAAAGCTTTGAAAAAAATACATACGACCTAAGCGCTTGTATACACATCAAAGAAATAATCAATCTGTATAATATTTGGCATGTTATTATGTATATGTCACCAAAATTACATTTTGCCTCTTTAATTAAAAAAAAATGAGAAAGGTTAATTTGCCTCATTACAACTTATTCTGTAAATGGATATATCAAGGTTTTTCATTTTTGAGACAGACAGTCAGCTTCTTGATTTGAAGTGAAGCTGATAAAAATGTTTTAAGTAAAAGTATATATAAACCTATTTTCTGCTTGATTCTTGGTTCACAAGGTAGTTAAAAGAAAAAAAAAATACTCAAGAAATATTGCAGCTGAATGCAACGTTGTTTTCTTGGCATGCTGGTAAATATGATGAAGATAAAAAACCTGATGTTGAGGTAGATAAGCCAGGTCAAAAATGTTGCACTGTACTCACTGCCACAAACTCGTGATGTGTAAAACACAACCAACACGTTCTCCTGGTTAGCTGAGCTTATTTACAATTATTTCTTCTCCAGATGGAGAAGAGGAAAGACCCCTCATCAGTGGACATCAAAAGCATCCTGTTGGACATGAGGAAGTACCGCATGGGCCTGATCCAGACCCCTGACCAGCTGCGCTTCTCCTTCATGGCCGTCCTCGAGGGATCCAAGCACATCACAGGAGACTCTTCTGTACAGGTACCTGCACCACACACATAGTGTCTAATTCTATCACTTAGTGCACTAAGTCCTCTCCATCATATCTCTTGTTTGATAAAACATAGTGTTACAGTTAATCAATGCCTGGACTCAAGGATGATATAGTTTGATTTTAATGGTCAAAGGTCAAGGTCACTGTGACCTGACGTCTGTCCCATTCTTGTGAACTTGATATCTCATAAACGTTTTGAGGGAATTTCTTCAAATTTGGCACAAACATCCAATTGGACTCAAGGGTGAACTGCTCAGATTTTGGTGGTCAGTTGTCAAATGACATGATGGCCTGCTTTGCAAACACATTTTTAAGTCTTTATTAAATCCCTCTCAGATGATTTAGCATTTATATATTGCATTAGTATAAAAAAAAACTGGAGAGTAAACTATCTTTCACTTTTGTCTGTATTTACTGTTTTTCTTCCCGTGTAGAACCGGTGGCGGGAGTTGTCCAGGGAAGATCAGGAGCCGACATCAGAGTCTCCCCCCTCAACTCAGCCCCCAGCCAGGTGTCCTACAGAGCGATACAACGGCAGCCAACGGGGAGGTCAGCTGGAGGAGGGAGGGGACTACAGACAGGATAGCAAAGTACCAGCACAGTCTCCTTGCAAGGAACAGGAGCAGGATGGCGGCACGACACAGTCAGTACACTCTCAGTCTGGCCAATGGCTGAAAATAGCTGAAAAATGTTTGAATAGGTCACTGGTGATTTTTTTAAATTATTGGACAGACAGCTGTTTACCCATTTTTTTTTCCCTTTTTTTTTTTTTACACAGCAAACGACGCAGAGAAGACAGCATCTCCAAATCAGGCACAGCCAAGACACCCCAAAGCAAGCCCAGGACAAATGACTCGGAGAAGAAGAGAAAAAGGTGATTATATCTTTTGGATGAAACCACCAATTTTTCATACACAAAGCATTGAGTGATTTGTCAAACACCATCGCAATGCCACTATTGTATTCATTACATGCTGTAACTTATACTGCCAAGTATGATTAAAAGCATTCATGCATTAATCAACACAGACTACAAGAACCATATCTAATCCACCATAATTGTTAAGAAAGAGAGCTACTGCTGGTGCAATCCCAATATAATGTTGTTCCTTAATGGGAGATGTAGAAGATTTGCAGTGTGACATCATTTTGCATTCTTACTAGTTTTCTAATTCCCTTTAGACAGAAAAGAAATGCATCAATTCTACGTAAAACAACTCTTGTAATGTAAAAGAGATGCCAAAGAAGAAAAGATATGAGTCTGTTTTCAGTTTCATTTCTTTTAACCCCATTGAGGAAAGCAGGCTGGCTTTTCCAATCCATGACTCATCCTCTTATTGGCATAAATTAGACTTCATACACAGCTGACGTTTTCAAAATGTATTTTTCCCACTCTCAACATTCTCAGTCGTTTAGTGTGAAGCCACCTGTGTAGCTAACTGACATCATCTTCATGTTTTGCTGAAGGCAGTACACTTTGCCCTGATAAAGCACTCATTTCTGATGACTGTGCACCTCCAAAAATGGCTCACTAAGTCATTTCTCAGAAGCCCTCCTTTGTTGTGTGACATGTCAGTGTTGTTCCAGTAATTCGGCCCAAACTGCACCATTTCTGACGAGGTCTTACTCTGCTGTTGTGGTTCTTCTCGGACAGTTTGGGCTGCATTTGCTGCACATGACAAGAGCTGGCCTGTCCAGTGGGGGGCAGCGTATCTTTACCCCCCCTCTGTGACAGCAACAACCACGAAGAGCACATTTACAAGACAAGGTTTACCCACAGCTTTTAAAAAGAACGCCCAGTCTTGTTCATGGAGGTGTGAGTGTACTTGGTGTCTGCTGTGTTTTTGTTTCTGTTGAGGTTTTTGCTCTTCTTTTCATGATTTGCTTGTCTCCTGCGGTTTGGATTTCATTTTTGGCTGCACTTTAGCATGGTGTGTGTGTGTGCGTGTGTGTGTGTGTGTGTGGTGTGTAGTGTATGTGTACATTTGTGGTTAAAGTGTTGAAGCTCTGAAATGTCAGGTCGAGTTGGAATAATGCAAGGTGCTAAGTTATGTTTTGCATCGAAGATTCAAATTTTGTGGCATCTTTTATCTGTCTGTTCAATCCAGTCAAATGTTATTGAGCACATCAGCGTTAAACAAAGCGATACTAAAGTGTGCTTTACACATAAAGTGCTGCTATTTTGATGACAAGTAAGGTTTTTAGGACAGAGAATATGTAGAATCATTGATGGTCTCTTGACAATCATACAAAGGAAGTAATTAAGTATTACAGCAAGAAAGAGTACATTTCTGTCCTGGTTGAGGCCGTCAGTCCATCACACTAAATGTGTTGGGGCTGTAGCTCGTAAGTTTGTTGCATGTTCCTGTGGTTTAACTGCTGCTCCTAACTTTCAGAGTTGTTTCATGAGGTTGTTACCTTTCTTCTTTCACCATAGCATGTCAGTTTTCCTAATCTGTTTGTTGGTTTTAAACTGCATAAGTTGAATTTTAGCCTTGTTAAAGTTGAATGGAAGTTTGGAGGTTTGAAATTCATCAAGAGATTTATGGAGAGATCTAGGAGGGCCTTTGTTGATTAAATAGGCTGGAGGGACCATTGAACAATTAACTATTGTGTTGTCTTTTGCGGTAGTTTTTCAAACTACATATAAAGGGCTGCAACTAATTATTATTTTCATTGTAAATTTAACTTTCCATTAATCAATTTGGTCTAAAGTATTTCGCGGAATGAATGAATGAATGAATGAATAAATAAATACATGTTACAATTTCCCAAAGATAATGGTGTGTAATGGTTTGTATTGTCTAAAACCCCCAAAATCCTTTACCGCATAAAACAAAACAGGAATGTTTGATATCTTCTGCTTTGAAAATGACTTAGGGAACCGTTCAAATATCAAAATAGAAGTTGATTAATTCACTTTCAATTAACTTATCATGTCACCTCTTTATATATTTATTCTGTAAAAATTGTTCTTTGTACAAGTACCATTTCATTTATACTGTATGTACAGTGTGATAAATAAATCTAAAGCCTCAGTCAAAAACACTGGGCCTCAGCATCAACTATCCTGGATTAAGTAGAGTTACATGTCCACAGTAAATCATCTTTGTACTGGCTGAATGGGAACTTGGAAGAACAGTACGACACAGTGCAAATCTCAAGATCAGACAGCCCAAAATAACTTGAAAGTCAGCTGGATTCTCACAATGTACGAGATCACTTGAGAATCACATATCACACAAAAATCAATCATGTCCGACTTCAAGTGAAGCATTTGTGTCCAGCAAGCCAGAGCACAGACCGATCAGCGTCCTGTGAGAAGTTACTGGCACCAACGCGCTTGTGTGCGAGACGACACAGGGAGGCGACTGTTGGTTCAAAATAACGATGGCGTCTCCTAAAGAGGTTAGCGTAACTGCTGCAATAGCATCAGTTATATCAGAAAGTATTTCTTCATTGACGGAAGAGCAAAGCACGGCACTGAAAGCTTTTCTGATGGAAAATATGTGTTTGCCCTATTTCTGGCTGGCTTTGGCAAGAGTTTGATTGACAGATGATCACATGCCAAGTATTTTTCGAAAGCGCCTGCCCTTTTCCAAACGGTTTCCAAAGGCGGCTTCTCATATGGTTCTGTGTAACAAACCATCCTGCCGATCGGGGTTTCATCTTTGAGTGTTTTGTTTTTTTTGTCTGATCAAAAGATAAAAAAACTAAATATATTCCATTAACATGATCCAATTAATAAAAACTGAAAATGAGCCAGAGAGTATTTGGCATTTTTTCTTGATAATTGACCTGTTCATATACTTATCAACTTATTGGCTAATTGTTTCAGTCCTGTTCTTATCTTCAAAACCCTCCTACATCATACTGGGTTGAGTCTTTGTTTCACTCACAATTAATCACATTTAATCATGTGTTCTTACGCTCTGCAATAACTAAATGGACATTTTCTTGAAAATGTTGCAGCTAAGAGCACCTGAACACCGTGTGACACATTTCTTATTAAATATTATTGCTGCTTTCGCTGCATTTATACTCAATCTAATGTTGGTATGATCAAAGTGATCCAAGGCATTGTGCCACAGCTCCTTAGCAGACATTTCCTTTAGATTTTCTCTCTGTGGTTAAGTTTTATCTAGTAAACCTGACCAAGCGGAAAACGATGACTTGATTATGTGGCACAAGTTCCTTTGATCACTTTTGAGCTTCACTGACACTCTGGTAGAAAATTGTTTCTTGAGTTCAACCTCTTTTTAATACTTTGTGTCTTGTGACAGGGCGAAAACCAGTGACTGCTAACTACCACCACCTGCGGCCATGCACCTACAGCTCTGGCAGCAAAGCCAACATCGGCAGGGATCTCCAGCTCTCTCCCAACCTCTGTGTCCTTCTTCCTTGACTCCAAACCACTCTTCCTCACCTCCACCACAACAGCCGGCTCTCCTCACTCTTGCTTGTTTGTTTTTTTAGCTCCCAGCCCCCGAAACATTAATCAGCCACCAACACATCTCCCTCCTCTTATTCCCGTTAGCCGCATGTCACTCCTCAATCCCTCACCTCACAGCTTTCCCATCTCTCCTCATCCTCTCTAAACTGTTTACAGCAGACACTTTGACATTCTTTGAAGACAGCACATTTGAAAAGACGAACACACCAGCGCTTTCTCCCCCAATTACACCTCAACCACAGCCTGCGCTGCTTCTGGAGTCAGAAAACCATTATTTTTTTTGCTTTAATGTTATTATTTGCAGCTTTTACATTCTATTATGGGACTTTACATTTATGAAATTCAGACTGATATTAGGGGCTAAGCATGCCAATTTGTAATGCTGTTCATATGTGTATTTTTAGAAAACCTTTTTTTTGTTTCAGAGGCAAAAATAAATGTTCTATTTTTTATAAGAGATTACTTGAAGTTTTTCAGCAGTGATGGGGGCTGGTTAAATGAAAAGCACTGCCTCCTCCCACATGATAAATTCAGTGGCATGTAATGTTTCCATGATGTACATAATGATTCTTTTTAAAAAGATGTGTGTAAAAATACATATTTTTGCTTGTAAAAAAACGAAAAGACAAACGACAATGTTACAGATTTGAATACAGTAGAAACCTGATTTGTTGACTTGTTCTCCTTTTGAAATGAAATTGTCTTAAGCTTCTCTTTCTCTTAGAGTGTAATCTACAAATAAAACTGGTATTATCTAGTTTACATAACAACCTGTCTTTGCTCTTTCCTGGTTACGGGTCACCAGAAACCTGTTAGTTCATTTGTCATAAGCAGCACTTTTATTACACACAAAGGATGTAAATTCATGCAATAATTTGATATTTTGACAAGATTGGGCCTCATGCATGACCCACTGGTACCAACATATTTGTTATTAAGTGGCCTGTAAGAGTGATTGAGTAGAACTTGCCACATTCACCAATTTCCTTGTACTTTGAATTTTCTTTAGGGTACAAACACAATTTCCGAGTGTCCAGACCCGTAGCAGGAGTCATCTGCTATGAGTCTGCTGTTATCCAAACTTAATTATCTCATTAATGAATTGTATATTTCATTACTTTGAAGCAACTTTGAGTTTGATAACCCTTTTCAAATTCCACTTCATAATTATATTTACATTATCCTGTTTGTTTCTGCAATTTGAATTATAGGCTACATTTTAAACTGATTCATATAGCCTATCGATATCCTCATTCATTTAAATTGGCTTGAGCTATTGTATAACACTACAATATCAATATGAACATCTGACTTTTTTTTATGGAAACTTCTTTTTTAATTTCAGTGACAGTACAATCCGTCAGGTTACACGGCACTAACAGCACTCTTATTTGTCCTATTCATTGGCTACAGCAGGTCACTTAATTCAGCTGCTGACACTGTTCAAAATTTATTTTCACTTTCCTTTATGGATCTCTGAAAGCAGGACTTAAACATAAAACATATGGGGAAGGACAACAAGCCTTTATGTGGTATTATTGTGGCGTTAATTGTGTTAATTTACTATCTCATCATAGCTCCCTCATTTACGCACAGGTGGAATTCATCATATTTTACTCTGGTCATTTACACAGATATCTGAGGTTATAGGAACGTTTGCTGAATCTGACGTGGATCACTTATAAGTTAAAATAATACCAAATGTTATATGAGGCCTATTGATACTATGAAGGTAGATTTGGTTTCCCTAGAACAGAGCCAGACTAGCCATTGTGCTAAGCTAACAGTCTGCTGGTGATAATGCTAATGTTAGCCTAGCAATGCAAACAGCATGAATTAAGAGGCCCGTTAAATTTTACTTTTGTATTTATAACAGACAAGTGAGGTTAAATTTAAATGAATAAGTAAATTAACACATTATACTTCCGATTTGACCTTGGGATTTTGTTGGCTAATGGCTATGGCATCTCTTGATTAAGGCACAAAGTGCTATCAATCTTTTTATTTGATGAAAAAAAAAAATGTATTTCATAAAAGAGCAAACTGTCTAAAAAGTTATTTAGTGTGTTGGAATCCCCTAAACTATTAAAAATATATATTTTTACCAGCTTAATTAATATTATATTTAGGGCCAGCAGTATTTTACAAAATTTGTATTTTTCAGAGCCAAACATTCATTTTATGGTTCCCTCTTTCAAAATGCTGTCTGTACATTCTTTTCCCACAAGCAGTCCTACACAGAATCCACCCAAAACAATGATGCACACAGAAAGGAAAACCACAAACTTGGCTACTCACCATGTAAGTTGTTGTAACATGTTTGTAGAAAGGAATCAAATTACAGAGGCGGTACTTCCAGGAAGACAGTATGGCACCTAGCCAAGCACTTTCAGTTAGGCGGACGGAGGCAGGGTCCAGTGAGAGTCTTGATCGTTTTAGATAAATTCACACTGGATTCTTGTCACAATGTTTTATTCGAAAAATCAGTCAAATGCTGCAACACCTGCCGCAACTCCTGCACATGACACAATGTTTGTACACCCAAAAGATCATTATCAAAATAAAGCAGTCTTGGATACATTTGAGAGTGAGGGGGTTCTTGTGAGGTCAGTTAAACCAGGTGAACTCAATATAATACATATAAAAGACTCCTAGAAGCTAATTATGAGCCAGAACAAGCAACAAAAGCTAGATATGTGGGTATCAGAACAGTGCTGGAGGAATGCCACTGCCAAAAAGAAGACTCCAGGAAGTTGGGATCTTCCATTTGTTGGGCTTTTGGCTCTGAAATGAGAATAAGGCAAAACCATAATTAGAAAGGAATACACCGACTATGGATGAATACCTCATACAACCTCACATCAAAACTCTGACCTATTCTATTAAGTCACAAATTATAGTATAAAGACAGTTCTGAATCAAACTAAGCATTTCCACTGTGATAGAATACTTTTCTTTAGCAAGTTTCAGTCCCTGCAAGTTTATTTTCTTACCGTACTGAAAGTATTAGAGGCAAATGACTCTGTTATCTAACTGTATTTCACTTACAGGACTGTCCAGCAGATGAAGCCAGTCGTTGAGGTGGTTGACAAGCGTGAAGGCGTCTGGGATGTTGTCGCCTTCTGAACAGAAGAGCAGCAGCACTGCCAGTGGGATATCCTCTGCACAACTGAAAACAATATCCAGTACACATGGTCAGACACATAATAACATTTCTGTGTACTGAATAGAAAAAAATATATTGTACTCAAGAAAGTGTGTTGTGATCATTTCATAATATCTTTAGTATGAAGTTATCACAACACACTTTCACGACTACAATATATCATGCAGGTTTCTGAGCCGCATTCAAGTAGAAACCTAGTAGTAGAAACACACAATACTATGCAATATGGCTTCAAAGGTTATTTTACCTTTTAAAGCGTAATGATCTAAAATTTGTGTGATGCTTGAGAAGCATTAGCTTTTGGGATTCAGCACATTTTTTTGTCAGTGCAGTATGTTAGAATTGTACAGACGAGCAAACATTTTTTATATTTTTAGTGAAATTGTCATTACATCCTGGAAAGCAATCAACGATTAAAATGCTCTGACAAAAAAAATGTGACTGTCCTAGGACTGTAATGTCATGTTTCCTTTCATAATGATAATTTTTGGGGATTGGCTTTGGAGGGAGGCCTGAAGGGACGTGCTGTCGACTTTCTTCCTAGATTTACCAACTTTTTGAGCTAGTGTTGCTATTGTCATGAGAAAAGAGTTGGCAACACTGGGCTGGGTTTTTCGATTGAATATTTTTGTTAATGTGGCGTACTCTTGCTAGTTTCTCAAGATTACCAACCCTAGCTTGAAGAGAACGAATTAAGAAGTGGTTAAGTCATTACATGGTTACACATCACAAACTTCATTCTAAACACAGCTGACGCACAATTGTGACTGCAGTTAATATGTAAAGTAAATTATGAATAACCAGCTCAACCTGCTGTTTGTTGCTGTAATTGGTTAATTATACAGAACCATGACTCATGTCTCAGACAGAGGGATGCTACAACCACAGTTTTACTTCCTGAATTTACATTACATTACATTACATTACAGTCATTTAGCAGACGCTTTTATCCAAAGCGACTTACAATCAGTAGTATATTACATATCATTCACCCATTCACACACTGATGACAGGGCTACCATGCAAGGTGCCACCATCAGACTCTAACTAACATTCATGCAACATCCAGTCCACACCGATGGCAAGCCTTCGGGAGCAACTTGGGGTTAAGTGTCTTGCCCAAGGACACATCGACTGCTGAAGCCGGGTATCGAACCACCGACCTTCTGATTGGAGAACTACCTTGCTCTCCACTACGCCACAGCCGCCCCTTTAAGTATATAAATGATTCATAAGTAGTTCTGAAATTAGTCTATTTAAGGAAATAAATAAGTATAAATGCACATAAATAATAGAAAATTCCTTGTGTTCTTTCATGTTAATTACGATTTGCATTCAGTAAAAAGTTGCCAACAGGCTGATGCATCTGTCGTTAGGTACCTGTCCATGTAGAGTCCTTTGGTTATGCCTCCTCCGGGGACGTAGAGGCGTGGTTCTGTGTTGGTGTCTGTCAGTCCCGGGAAGGCCGGTACCCGCTCCATCTCCCTCCAGCCGAGCTTCTCCATCGCATCAGCACTCACCTTCAGCAGGGATGGAGTGACCAGGTACCTCAAAGGAATGCTAGCATTGACACATATTTGTTAGTAGAGATTGCAAACAGCAAAGGCATGCAGTGATGATATGTATTGCATGGTTAGGTACCCTTTCAGCTGTTGGTCGTCCCTCTGGTAGGCGTGGCTGCTGGACAGAACTACAGTCCTGGAGAACCCGCTGGCTTTGATCCAAGACACCAGCAGCTGTCGGAACTTTTTGGATTTTGTCTGCAATTATAACAAAGGTTAGAGCTACAATAATGCCAATGTCATTCTAGGAACACAAAAAACAAAAACTACATCATCATGGAAGATATTCATGATCTCTTCAAACATCTAAAAAAAAAAACTCCATTGGACCATAACAAAAAAATTAAGCAACTCATGCTGCTGCAACAGACCGCGGTTTTACCTGAATAATTGGGGCCCTGATTTGAAGAACTGCAATCTTCAGTTCTGCTGCTGTGTAAACTGAAGAAGAGAAAAGTTGACACATTAATTGTGGATTAGATTTATTTTCACTTCAAAGCAGTTGCAAAAATATTGCTAATAACCTGAATAACAATTTATTCAAAGTGTGTTGACACCCACTCAGACCATGTTTTAGTCTATACCCAAAGCGGGTCAAGTATGGCCTGTTTATCAAACATAACAACAAATTCAACACTTATAACTTTCAGTACGGATCAGTGTTATTTTTTGCTACACCTACAAGTTAGAAAACCATAGGGTTAAGAAAAAACAACATTATTTGTTATATAAGCAGAATTTAACGGTTTACAAAGTACCTCAGGTTTAGTGTAATTAATAGCTTCACAGTGGGGGTGTCGCGATATGCTGGTATTGAAGATAACTTTGATATTCAAAAAAAGAAATCAAGGATATCATGTTACTAACATGGATATGATAATATCGTTTTAAAATCCAGTGCCTCTTCAATCATTCTTTAGGATAATTTTTCGGGAACATTTGCACATATTAGACATTTGAGGAGTGTATTGGCAGACTTGGAACAGGGAGAGAGAGAGAGAGAGAGAGAGAGAGAGAGAGAGAGAGAGAGAGAGAGAGAGAGAGAGAGAGGCATGACATGTACCAAAGGATCCGTGGTTGGAATCGAACCGGTGCAACGTTGCATGCGCAGTAACCATTTGGCTACTGAGGCCCTCCACTCACACATAAAGTTGTGGTTACAGACTCTCTCTCCTCCTCCCTTCACTTGTTACACTGATTTTGAGTGAAATCATTTACCAAAAAAAGATCCAACCCGCACAATATCAAAGCTAAAGATGAATTTGCCTGATAGCATTACTATTACTTTTTTAAATTCTCTATATCATTATCGTGAATTCTTAAAGCCATGATAACATTGTAGTGGAATTTTGATTCTGTGACTGGCCTTCTTCACAGGTCTGATTTGCTCATTTAGATGGTACCTTCAGCTGGAGTGTGCAGCTCCTCAGCGTCTTCCTTACAGGTGGCGTATGGGTTGTTTCCAGTCATGGGGATGAGACAGTCTGTGTGTATGTAGCCCACTCTGCTCATGTTGAGAGTGGACACAATGAGGTCCACGGCCAGCTGGCCCACATTACCAATTGCCACTGCTGGCTTCGGGGGAGCAATAAACAACAATAAAGAGCAATCAGCAACTATTTTGACAACATATTATTTTTTTCATTCTTTAGTGCAAAAATGCAGCTGCATGTCACGGTTCCAGCTGCTCATGTGAGGATTTGCTGCTTTTCCTTGTCCTAAATGGCGGTTAACTAAATTATTTTTTATGTTAGGACTCAAATGACTTAGCTCTGGATGATGAGCATTTGTTCAAATTTACTGACTTTATATAAACCAAACAATTCCTCCAATAATTGTGAAAAAAAATCATCTGATTAATCTATAAAGTAAATAATAACGAATTTCAGCAATGTTTAAAATAATTAAAGGGTAATAAATAAATGTAAATACATGAGTAATAATTATGTAATGATGTAATACTAATATAAAAGTCACAAGTTCCATTTACCTGCATGAGTACTTTCACTTTTAACATGCAGGACTTTTGTTTGTAATTTAATGTTTTAACAGTGTGGTATTGGTACTTTTTTTAATTAAGTAAAGGACCTGAATACTTCCTGCACCAATGCAGATAAGTGATACTGGGCAACATATATATATATATATATATATATATATACATATATATATATATATATATATATATATATATATATATATATATATATATATACACACACAATTGACATGACTGGGACATGTCTCTGTTCTATTTAAAGCTGGGTCGGTCACGTTTAAAAAAAAAGCTAGTTTTTACTGGAAAAGACTCTGCAACACGGAGCGTTACTGCTTATTGTTCCTCAACCTAACCCACCGTAGCTTTATGAAGCATACAAACACAAATGATGAACGTCAGCGTGTCTCCCGTGACGCACACACTTGATGTCTGCTGTCAAAGTGAAACCACCAACAGATGTGTCACTCACCATGACGAGGGTGAAGTCTTTAAAGGAGGGCGGGTGGTTTTGTGAAGGGATAAACATGGTGCCAGTGTAGCAAAAACAAAGTGGGTACTGGAGTAAGAGATTTAAATGTAATTATGTTATCTGGAATTATTTCCCCCCGGCTTCTGTTGTCGTGCCTGCCTGTGCGGTCCTTCTGGGCTCCAAGTCGATGTCGATTGTTGATGATTGAGCGGCTGTGGTACATACTGTAAATGCCTGAATGGACTGATCTGTGAATTTATTGCTTAGAAATTATTTTGTTAAAGTCTGTAGCGGCTGTCACTATCGATACTTGACGGTCTTTATCTCTCCTTTAGGATGTATACTTGAAATAGAGCTTTAGGAGTTCCTATTATAATCAGGCATATTAAAGGTCAAACTGCAGCTCCGCAAAGATTTCGTGTGCAGTAAAGATATGCAACCTCACAGTGAAATATTAAGCACAATAATAACAGTTACTTACACCTACACCTAAATGCAGCTGCTCCTAGATTTCTATATGTAAACCCCATTCTTCGGGCTCCTAAGTCATCAAATATTTTTATCACTGAACTCGCGACAGTTTTAACCACCCTTAGTGCAATATCTCCTAACATCATCCTGGATTTTAATGTTCATTTGACAACATCCACAATACAAAACTTTTACCAAATATTTTAAAGCAATGTTAGATTGCTTCGACCTTAAAAAATATGTTGATTTTATAACCCACGCAAAGGGCCATATCCTGGACTTAGTTTGTTGTTCCGGTGTTACACCATATAACATCACCTCTGCTGAACTACCCATCTGAGACCATATTCAACACCAACCCACCACTCGGTAAATTAAGGGCGCAGCGTACTATATCATACCGCAACATCAGACGTGTTAAACCAGAGGATCTCATTGGTTAAATAACCTTGAACCCAGTTCCTGCTCCCACCTCACACATCTAATGGACCACTACAATGACAGCTTATCTTCTGTACTTCATACTCAAGTCCCTCTGAAAACACGTGTTGTCTCATTTGCCCATACTGCTCCATGGTACACACCTGAACTACGTCAGCTCAAGGCTTTAGGCCGGGGCCTGGAGAGACTTTATACAAAGACTGTATTTGCTGTTCATAAGCGACTGTATTGTGATCATCTACTCCACTACAAAAATTCTCTTTCAACAGCTAAAACCTCCTATTACGCTAATATCATCAGCACAGGTAATACCAGAACTCTCTTCTCCACAGTGAAAAGGTTACTCGATCCACCTGAAAAGAACATGACCAGGAACCCTTCAAATGAACAATGCTCTACTTTTCTGAAGTTTTTCAACTCCAAAACCACCTCAATCCATAAGCAGCTTGCATCTGCTAACATCATACAGACCAATCTACTCTCTGCAGCCACCATGAAACTGTCCCCATCCACTGTTTTAAATGACTTCTGCCTCCCAACAGAAAATCACATTTTTAAACGGATTAGTAAATCCAATACCTCCACTTGTCACCTAGATCCTATCCCCACAACCCTAGTTAAGGCATGCTTGCCCTCCATCATCCCCCTGATAACCTCCATTATCAACTCCTCTCTATCCACTGGTATGGTCCCCTTCTTCACTGAAAGTTGCCATAATCAGACCAACGCTAAAGTCAGGCTGCACAACCAGCTCTGCTCCCAGCAGACCACATGACAATAATAACATGACAATAATAACATGACAATAAAAACCTGTGCAATACATTACACATTACACTGTGCAATAATAGTTAAAAAATAGTTAAAAAAGTTAAAATAGTTAAAATAGTTTTTTTTCTGTCTGTAAATATAATATTTCAGTTATTGTTGTTTTTCTACTGTTTTATTTTTTTATTTTTTTTATTGCTTATTTATAATACTTGTTTTTTTTATCTTCATTTTTTTTTTTTATCTTGTCTTCTTTTACTATGTCTCTTGTGTGCACTTTACTCTACGCTGCTGTAAGCCTGCAAATTTCCCCGCTGCGGGACTAATAAAGGATTATCTTATCTTATCTTATCTTATCTCAACTTCAGAGCTACCTTGATAACAATGATCTCCTTGAACAATCTGGCTTCCGCCCCAAAACACAGAACAGAAACAGCCCTGGTAAAGATCACCAATGACCTCCACCGTGCATCTGATTCCGGTCTACTCTCTATCCTCATCCTCCTGGACCTCACTGCAGCCTTTGACACTATATCCCATCAACTCCTCATGGACCGTCTGGCTAGCATAGGAGTTGGGGGCATTGTGCATCAGTGGTTTGCCTCCTACCTTGCAGACAGGGCACATTTTGTACAGGTTCAAAAATACCAGTCAAAAAGCTCCACAGTCCATCACAGAGTTCCACTGGGCTCAGTGTTGGGGCCACTCCTGTTTATGTCTACCTCAACAGGCAGACAAATGAGGCAAATCCAGAAAACCTACAGGATCACTAAAACACTGTGAAACTAGCTCTATAAAACAGATTAGACTTCTTTACAAACAGAAGTTTCTTCATTGTACATTGATATAAAATCCAATAGAAACTCAAGTTTTTCTTTTGCCAACCTCGATATAATGACATTCAATTAATGGAGGTACATTTTTATGGAATGGAATTCCTGTCACGTTTTATGGAAAGTATTGTAACAACACCTCCAGATCCATTAAAGTTAACAAGTGCAACTTTTTCCCTTTCCCTCTTCCGTACAAAAATTGACACCATCTACCCTCGCCCTCTCCACCTCCCCACCTGGCCTGTGGTCACCTTTCATGACCCCACACATGTACTGGTAGGGTGAGGTCAGCTGGGCTCGGCCTGCTAGCTCCATTTTTGTCTTTCTGCTCTTTGTCAGAGAGGAATCCATTAAGTTTTTGACCAGGGCTCCAAGTTTGTCAGTTGTAGTTTCTGGGAAACCAAAAGAGTTTGTCCTGCATGTTTCTGGTTAGGATATTAAGGACGGTCTCTTTCAGTGTTTTGCTTTGGTGATTGTATCCATCTAGGATGTGAGTATTACCACGGAGGTTTTAACTTTAGCATTGTCTGTTTGGAGATCGCATATTTGTTGGTAGTTGAAATCTAGGCTCATTCTCAAATTTAAAGTTTCCTGATGGAGCATTCCAAGATTATCCACTTTCCTATTGATTCTAGAACACTGGTCATATGTATGTTGGTGGTGTTAAATCCGATTTGTGTAGTTGTTTGTCCTGGTTCTTACTCGTCTCCACCATGACACAGTTGTAGTAATACTGGTTGATAAGTTCCTCTGGGTCCTCCATCTGAAAAATGTTTGTGTGTTTGTGAACTTTTTAAAACGGTGGTCAGTGCTCAGCAGAAGAAGGGAAAAGAACATGTTTGTCCTTGAAAAACACAAAATATAGCCTAAAGGCAGCATCCACTTAAAGGTCTCGGTGTGAGCAAACTGGAGGTGTGTGCAGTCTGCTGCTAGAAGAGCTTTTAGGTATCGCTCAAATTTTGTCCCCTATTTAGGAGCCTTTGAGGAAACAAATTTTTCCCAAATGAGAAAATTAGGCAACTATAGCAGCACATAATTATTGTAAGAGTGCAATGTGGAACAGGTAAAAGATCATGTTTGACTTGTTCATCATGAAAGGGTGGAGTAATATGAAAAACAAAAATCTATTAATCCAATGATATATATGCAAATTGTTACAATAAGAGAACTCTGGGAGTATGAGAAATGATAATAACATACAGATGAGCAAAATGTGATACCAGTCATTCCGTCAAAATAAGGTTTTAATGCTACATGTAGTGGCGATTTGTAAATGAGAAAAAATCAAATAGAAAACTTACAAATCAAAAGGCCACTGATGCACCAATTCAGTGTACTCAGGCAAGAACCCCAGTCGTGATTTGCGTTTTAGGTTAATTACATTTTTGAGATCAAAAGCAATTATGCAGTCATGTCATTTTGTATCCAACATTTGTTTACAGATGAATTATATTAAACATTTGACAATTGATACATTAGTTATCTTGTGTTGATCACAGTAATGACGGCAGATTGTTAGATGTAACAACCAAACAGGTTAAAACTAATGTATGTACTTCATCCTGCGTTAGGAAAACACTTCTAACTACAGACAGATGAGGTAGCATCAGTGAAGTCATTGTGGTTTGACTTCATCAGGAATAAATTGGCCATTCAGTACAGCCAAAGCATTGTCAACCTGCTTCTGCACCATCTTTCTTGTTGTAGTGTAAGTGTTGGTGCCAACGTGGGGGGTGATCAGCACATTAGGAAGGCCAAGGAGAGGATGATCCCTGCACAGGATGAAGAAAATGAGTTGTTAGGAGCCAGCAATGAGTTGGTAAATGGTATATTATGCATCATTTGGCATCTATGAGCTAGCCTGCTAATTAACGTCAAAGGAAGCGAAATGTAACATTTAAAGACACTAAAAACATCTCAAATCATACAGAGCAGTGTGGGTGATGATTCTCTGTATGTCCATAACTTCTATGGACATCTTTCACATTATTTATAAGTGTAGTAGAAATACAAGTTGTCAGAGGGAAATCTAGATTTTTGCACGGCTTCTTGACTTCTTGACGTTTTCAGGCTTAAAAAATGATAACTGTGACTGGAGACTTTTGCCAATCAGAGGGCATTTCATAGAGAGTGCGAGATTGGCTGTTCTGCAGATACAGATGCACTTGTATGTCCTTTTGGTGTACAGTTAAAGTGAGGTTATGTAACAAGAACAAGAGTGTGTTTTATTACTCAAGGGTACAAATTGAATGCAAAGAGGAAGCGTGTTCTTTCAAAAGTTACATAGTCTCACTTGTATGAATTTTTATTCTGGTTAAAAAGTGTGTTGAGACCTTGGTAATGGTTCAGGGTAAGTCACATCTAATGCCGCCGCACGAATTGTTCCAGACTGCAAAGCTTTGACTAAAGCATCCTGGTCCACAACCAGACCTGAGGCGTGAAAAGTCCAAAATTAGATAAAACATCACTGTTTCATAATAACTTTAGTTATTTTTGCAATTGTTTAACCAAGAATAGTAAAGTCTAAGAAATACATTATTCTCACCTCTGCTGATGTTGACCAGAGTTGCTGTGGGTTTCATGAGGGACAGCTCTCTGTAGCCGATCAGGCCTGTGGTTTCAGGGGTCAGGGTGACCGCCAGCATGACAAAGTCAGACTCTTTAAGCAGGTCGTCCATGTTCTCCCGGTAACTCGCACCAACTGCCTGCTCATCTTCAACACTCCTAAGCAGCACAAAGAAAAGATCAAGCTGACTATTATCATCGTCTCATTGATTTGTTGCTTTAATATATCTGGGGTAATAGATTTTCAATATATATATATCAATTATATGTTTCAGTTGTCGTAAATGATTTATTACGACTTTTCTTTTTTGGCTGTACAACAGGTATAGGTTCAGGAATTATGCCTGCATTTGATATGAATTAGTCTGAAAATGTAATGCATCAACTAAGCTCTCACTAAGGAATTTCAAAGTTAACAAAATTAACCATTATGTCATCAAACTTTTACCTCCTGTTTCTGTTGTAATACAGGATCTTCATGTCAAATCCTTTGCCTCTTTGAGCAATTTTGCTGCCAATGTGTCCCATTCCAATAATGCCCAGAGTCGACCCTGTGACTTCAACTCCCATCAGCCTTGGTAGTAAATAGGCATTGTTCGGGTCGATAGCTATTTGGTGGCCTACAGAAAAACATGACATTTCCTCAAACAAGCTGAAGTTTTATTTCATCACTAATGCCACATTGAGGTGCATACTGCCTTTTGTTTGGCCTTCTGCGAAAAACAATTTATAAGCACAGTAGAGATAAAAGTTTTTGTCAGACTTACATTACATTTTACATTACAGTCATTTAGCAGACGCTTTTATCCAAAGCGACTTAATCAGACTTGCTCATGAATCTGTATGAGTGGAAAAGGCTGTAACTCTTTTGTTATTGTAAGGATTCTGTTAACTATTGACCTTGGGAGTTCTAGGATACATGGTGTCCCACAGATTGTTAAGCCCTTGAAGAACATGTATGGTTTCTGATTTTGGTATTTAAAATTTAAATTGACTTGACTCACCTTCAACAATCCTGCGTGCCGATGCCAGAAGCAGACCCATCGCAATATCTGCAGTGGCATCGGTCACTTCACCTGGCGTGTTGGTCACCTTCACTCCCAGACTGGTGATGTATGGCAAATCCAGGTGTTCAATGCCCACTCCTACGCTGGCGAGCACCTTCAGCGAGGGAAGCGAACTGAACAGCGAATGCTCCGGTAGAGGCAAGCCCTTCCACATTAATATGGCCTGAATCTTTGGCCTGTGCAACTGAAGGTTTTGAAGGAATTCTTTGTGGCAGATGATATGGAAGTGTTGTTTCAGTATGTCCGTGACCTCTTCAATGTAACCTTGTTCGCCCACCTCTGAGATCAGAGCCCATGGTTTGTTGTCCTCCATTACCTGGAGTTAAAACACAGTTTGATAAGCACTTACACGCTTGTTTAATTTGATGTCAAAGAGGGCTTCTGGAATTGCACTGGACCCCCAGCCAAAAGGCTCCAGTGATTGTTTGCCCTGTGTGCACTTAAACACAGCCTATGTCTTTTACTTACAACTTTTCCTTAACTTTGATGGAAAGCGTCTTGAGGTCAAGGAAAGATGTGTCGGAGTATTCATAAGGACTAAACATAATCCCTAACCTATGGCACAGGAGGTAGAAAACTCCTTAGTCATGGCTTTGAGGTAGCTTCCCAACAAGCCACCCTAAGAGCAGCCTCCTTGTACTTACTATCAGGGGCTCTCTTCCATTATCCATGTAAACATAAAAATGGAGTACGATAAAGCTCATCATCAAAAGAGACTGCTGGGTCCATACTGGTCAGTTTGTCCTGTTATAATTTGTGAATAGTGGGTTTGCACCCAACTTCAGGAAACACTGTAAAGGAGAAAGCAGGTGGTGATAAATTATTTAATGATGAAAAAGAAACTTACCGGATGCAGTAAAAAAAACAGGCAGACAAATGAGGCAAATCCAGAAAACCTACAGGATCACTAAAACACTGTGAAACTAGCTCTATAAAACAGATTAGACTTCTTTACAAACAGAAGTTTCTTCATTGTACATTGATATAAAATCCAATAGAAACTCAAGTTTTTCTTTTGCCAACCTCGATATAATGACATTCAATTAATGGAGGTACATTTTTATGGAATGGAATTGCGGTCACATTTTATGGAAAGTATTGTAACAACACCTCAAGATCCATTAAAGTTAACAAGTGCAACTTTTTCCCTTTCCCTCTTCCGTACAAAAATTGACACCATCTACCCTCGCCCTCTCCACCTCCCCACCTGGCCTGTGGTCACCTTTCATGACCCCACACATGTACTGGTAGGGTGAGGTCAGCTGGGCTCGGCCTGCTAGCTCCGCTTTTGTTTTTCTGCTCTTTGTCAGAGAGGAGTGCATTAAGTTTTTGACCAGGGCTCCAAGTTTGTCAGTTGTAGTTTCTGGGAAACCAAGAGTTTGTCCTGCATGTTTCTGGTTAGGATATTAAGGACGGTCTCTTTCAGTGTTTTGTTTTCTTTGGTGATTGTATCCATCTAGGATGTGAGTATTACCACGGAGGTTTTAACTTTAGCATTGTCTGTTTGGAGATCGCATTTTTGTTGGTAGTTGAAATCTAGGCTCATTCTCAAATCTAAAGTTTCCTGATGGAGCATTCCAAGATTATTCACTTTCCTATTGATTCTAGAACACTGGTCATATGTATGTTGGTGGTGTTGAATCCGATTTGTGTAGTTGTTTGTCCTGGTTCTTACTCGTCTCCACCATGACACAGTTGTAGTAATACTGGTTGATAAGTTCCTCTGGGTCCTCCATCTGAAAAATGTTTGTGTGTTTGTGAACTTTTTAAAACGGTGGTCAGTGCTCAGCAGAAGAAGGGAAAAGAACATGTTTGTCCTTGAAAAACACAAAATATAGCCTGAAGGCAGCATCCACTTAAAGGTCTCGGTGTGAGCAAACTGGAGGTGTGTGCAGTCTGCTGCTAGAAGAGCTTTTAGGTATCGCTCAAATTTTATATTTACAAAACTCTTTAATGTCCCCTATTTAGGAGTCTTTGAGGAAACAAATTTTTCCCAAATGAGAAAATTAGGCAACTATAGCAGCACATAATTATTGTAAGAGTGCAATGTGGAACAGGTATAAGATCACATTTGACTTGTTCATCATGAAAGGGTGGAGAAATATGAAAAACAAAAATCTATTAATCCAATGATATATATGCAAATTGTTACAATAAGAGAACTCTGGGAGTATGAGAAATGATAATAACATACAGATGAGCAAAATGTGATACTAGTCATTCAGTCAAAAAAAGGTAATACTACATGTAGTGGCGATTTGTAAATGAGAAAAAATCAAATAGAAAACTTACAAATCCAAAGGCCACTGATGCACCAATTCAGTCGGATTGTACTCAGGCAAGAACCCCAGTCGTGATCTGCGTTTTAGGTTAATTTAATTTTTGAGATCAAAAGCAAAATATTCCTCCTGCAGTCTCTCTCTTGCTCTGCTATCTTGCTCTGCTATCTTGATCTGCTCTCTTTCTCTGGTAAAAAAAACATGTCCCTTCCTGGTGCATCACCTGACACTGACACACCCTTTATCCCTCGACCTAGACAAGTGCCCGACCTTGAGCTCAGTGCTCCTAGTGTCAACAAAAAATAAATACAAAAATAACAAATAACAAAAATAATCAACCTCAATGGCTCCAACATTACACTTAAACATTTATATAATTATGCAGTCATGTCATTTTATATCCATCATTTGTTTACAGATGATATTAAACATTTGCTAATTGATACATTAGTTATCTTATTGTTTATAAACTAATCATGTTGATCACAGTAATGACGGCAGATTGTTGGACAGAACAACCAAACAGGTAAAAACTAATATATGTACTTCATCCTGCATTAGGAAAACTCTTCTAACTACAGACAGATGAGGTACCATTACTGAAGTCATTGTGGTTTGACTTCATTGGGAATAAATTGGCCATTCAGTACAGCCAAAGCATTGTCAACCTGCTTCTGCACCATCTTTCTTGTTGTAGTGTAAGTGTTGGTGCCAACGTGGGGGGTGATCAGCACATTAGGAAGGCCAAGGAGAGGATGATCCCTGCACAGGATGAAGAAAATGAGTTGTTAGGAGCCAGCAATGAGTTGGTAAATGGTATATTATGCATCATTTGGCATCTATGAGCTAGCCTGCTAATTAACGTCAACTCCTCATGGACCGTCTGGCTAGCATAGGAGTTGGGGGCATTGTGCATCAGTGGTTTGCCTCCTACCTTGCAGACAGGGCACATTTTGTACAGGTTCAAAAATACCAGTCAAAAAGCTCCACAGTCCATCACAGAGTTCCACTGGGCTCAGTGTTGGGGCCACTCCTGTTTATGTCTACCTCAACAGGCAGACAAATGAGGCAAATCCAGAAAACCTACAGGATCACTAAAACACTGTGAAACTAGCTCTATAAAACAGATTAGACTTCTTTACAAACAGAAGTTTCTTCATTGTACATTGATATAAAATCCAATAGAAACTCAAGTTTTTCTTTTGCCAACCTCGATATAATGACATTCAATTAATGGAGGTACATTTTTATGGAATGGAATTCCTGTCACGTTTTATGGAAAGTATTGTAACAACACCTCCAGATCCATTAAAGTTAACAAGTGCAACTTTTTCCCTTTCCCTCTTCCGTACAAAAATTGACACCATCTACCCTCGCCCTCTCCACCTCCCCACCTGGCCTGTGGTCACCTTTCATGACCCCACACATGTACTGGTAGGGTGAGGTCAGCTGGGCTCGGCCTGCTAGCTCCATTTTTGTCTTTCTGCTCTTTGTCAGAGAGGAATCCATTAAGTTTTTGACCAGGGCTCCAAGTTTGTCAGTTGTAGTTTCTGGGAAACCAAAAGAGTTTGTCCTGCATGTTTCTGGTTAGGATATTAAGGACGGTCTCTTTCAGTGTTTTGCTTTGGTGATTGTATCCATCTAGGATGTGAGTATTACCACGGAGGTTTTAACTTTAGCATTGTCTGTTTGGAGATCGCATATTTGTTGGTAGTTGAAATCTAGGCTCATTCTCAAATTTAAAGTTTCCTGATGGAGCATTCCAAGATTATCCACTTTCCTATTGATTCTAGAACACTGGTCATATGTATGTTGGTGGTGTTAAATCCGATTTGTGTAGTTGTTTGTCCTGGTTCTTACTCGTCTCCACCATGACACAGTTGTAGTAATACTGGTTGATAAGTTCCTCTGGGTCCTCCATCTGAAAAATGTTTGTGTGTTTGTGAACTTTTTAAAACGGTGGTCAGTGCTCAGCAGAAGAAGGGAAAAGAACATGTTTGTCCTTGAAAAACACAAAATATAGCCTAAAGGCAGCATCCACTTAAAGGTCTCGGTGTGAGCAAACTGGAGGTGTGTGCAGTCTGCTGCTAGAAGAGCTTTTAGGTATCGCTCAAATTTTGTCCCCTATTTAGGAGCCTTTGAGGAAACAAATTTTTCCCAAATGAGAAAATTAGGCAACTATAGCAGCACATAATTATTGTAAGAGTGCAATGTGGAACAGGTAAAAGATCATGTTTGACTTGTTCATCATGAAAGGGTGGAGTAATATGAAAAACAAAAATCTATTAATCCAATGATATATATGCAAATTGTTACAATAAGAGAACTCTGGGAGTATGAGAAATGATAATAACATACAGATGAGCAAAATGTGATACCAGTCATTCCGTCAAAATAAGGTTTTAATGCTACATGTAGTGGCGATTTGTAAATGAGAAAAAATCAAATAGAAAACTTACAAATCAAAAGGCCACTGATGCACCAATTCAGTGTACTCAGGCAAGAACCCCAGTCGTGATTTGCGTTTTAGGTTAATTACATTTTTGAGATCAAAAGCAATTATGCAGTCATGTCATTTTGTATCCAACATTTGTTTACAGATGAATTATATTAAACATTTGACAATTGATACATTAGTTATCTTGTGTTGATCACAGTAATGACGGCAGATTGTTAGATGTAACAACCAAACAGGTTAAAACTAATGTATGTACTTCATCCTGCGTTAGGAAAACACTTCTAACTACAGACAGATGAGGTAGCATCAGTGAAGTCATTGTGGTTTGACTTCATCAGGAATAAATTGGCCATTCAGTACAGCCAAAGCATTGTCAACCTGCTTCTGCACCATCTTTCTTGTTGTAGTGTAAGTGTTGGTGCCAACGTGGGGGGTGATCAGCACATTAGGAAGGCCAAGGAGAGGATGATCCCTGCACAGGATGAAGAAAATGAGTTGTTAGGAGCCAGCAATGAGTTGGTAAATGGTATATTATGCATCATTTGGCATCTATGAGCTAGCCTGCTAATTAACGTCAAAGGAAGCGAAATGTAACATTTAAAGACACTAAAAACATCTCAAATCATACAGAGCAGTGTGGGTGATGATTCTCTGTATGTCCATAACTTCTATGGACATCTTTCACATTATTTATAAGTGTAGTAGAAATACAAGTTGTCAGAGGGAAATCTAGATTTTTGCACGGCTTCTTGACTTCTTGACGTTTTCAGGCTTAAAAAATGATAACTGTGACTGGAGACTTTTGCCAATCAGAGGGCATTTCATAGAGAGTGCGAGATTGGCTGTTCTGCAGATACAGATGCACTTGTATGTCCTTTTGGTGTACAGTTAAAGTGAGGTTATGTAACAAGAACAAGAGTGTGTTTTATTACTCAAGGGTACAAATTGAATGCAAAGAGGAAGCGTGTTCTTTCAAAAGTTACATAGTCTCACTTGTATGAATTTTTATTCTGGTTAAAAAGTGTGTTGAGACCTTGGTAATGGTTCAGGGTAAGTCACATCTAATGCCGCCGCACGAATTGTTCCAGACTGCAAAGCTTTGACTAAAGCATCCTGGTCCACAACCAGACCTGAGGCGTGAAAAGTCCAAAATTAGATAAAACATCACTGTTTCAGAATAACTTTAGTTATTTTTGCAATTGTTTAACCAAGAATAGTAAAGTCTAAGAAATACATTATTCTCACCTCTGCTGATGTTGACCAGAGTTGCTGTGGGTTTCATGAGGGACAGCTCTCTGTAGCCGATCAGGCCTGTGGTTTCAGGGGTCAGGGTGACCGCCAGCATGACAAAGTCAGACTCTTTAAGCAGGTCGTCCATGTTCTCCCGGTAACTCGCACCAACTGCCTGCTCATCTTCAACACTCCTAAGCAGCACAAAGAAAAGATCAAGCTGACTATTATCATCGTCTCATTGATTTGTTGCTTTAATATATCTGGGGTAATAGATTTTCAATATATATATATCAATTATATGTTTCAGTTGTCGTAAATGATTTATTACGACTTTTCTTTTTTGGCTGTACAACAGGTATAGGTTCAGGAATTATGCCTGCATTTGATATGAATTAGTCTGAAAATGTAATGCATCAACTAAGCTCTCACTAAGGAATTTCAAAGTTAACAAAATTAACTATTAAGTCATACGTTTACCTCCTGTTTCTGTTGTAATACAGGATCTTCATGTCAAATCCTTTGCCTCTTTGAGCAATTTTGCTGCCAATGTGTCCCATTCCAATAATGCCCAGAGTCGACCCTGTGACTTCAACTCCCATCAGCCTTGGTAGTAAATAGGCATTGTTCGGGTCGATAGCTATTTGGTGGCCTACAGAAAAACATGACATTTCCTCAAACAAGCTGAAGTTTTATTTCATCACTAATGCCACATTGAGGTGCATACTGCCTTTTGTTTGGCCTTCTGCGAAAAACAATTTATAAGCACAGTAGAGATAAAAGTTTTTGTCAGACTTACATTACATTTTACATTACAGTCATTTAGCAGACGCTTTTATCCAAAGCGACTTAATCAGACTTGCTCATGAATCTGTATGAGTGGAAAAGGCTGTAACTCTTTTGTTATTGTAAGGATTCTGTTAACTATTGACCTTGGGAGTTCTAGGATACATGGTGTCCCACAGATTGTTAAGCCCTTGAAGAACATGTATGGTTTCTGATTTTGGTATTTAAAATTTAAATTGACTTGACTCACCTTCAACAATCCTGCGTGCCGATGCCAGAAGCAGACCCATCGCAATATCTGCAGTGGCATCGGTCACTTCACCTGGCGTGTTGGTCACCTTCACTCCCAGACTGGTGATGTATGGCAAATCCAGGTGTTCAATGCCCACTCCTACGCTGGCGAGCACCTTCAGCGAGGGAAGCGAACTGAACAGCGAATGCTCCGGTAGAGGCAAGCCCTTCCACATTAATATGGCCTGAATCTTTGGCCTGTGCAACTGAAGGTTTTGAAGGAATTCTTT
Source organism: Anoplopoma fimbria (assembly GCF_027596085.1). NCBI lineage: Eukaryota > Metazoa > Chordata > Actinopteri > Perciformes > Anoplopomatidae > Anoplopoma > Anoplopoma fimbria. Next base: position 6,187,276 of record NC_072458.1, read on the forward strand.
GTGGCAGATGATATGGAAGTGTTGTTTCAGTATGTCCGTGACCTCTTCAATGTAACCTTGTTCGCCCACCTCTGAGATCAGAGCCCATGGTTTGTTGTCCTCCATTACCTGGAGTTAAAACACAGTTTGATAAGCACTTACACGCTTGTTTAATTTGATGTCAAAGAGGGCTTCTGGAATTGCACTGGACCCCCAGCCAAAAGGCTCCAGTGATTGTTTGCCCTGTGTGCACTTAAACACAGCCTATGTCTTTTACTTACAACTTTTCCTTAACTTTGATGGAAAGCGTCTTGAGGTCAAGGAAAGATGTGTCGGAGTATTCATAAGGACTAAACATAATCCCTAACCTATGGCACAGGAGGTAGAAAACTCCTTAGTCATGGCTTTGAGGTAGCTTCCCAACAAGCCACCCTAAGAGCAGCCTCCTTGTACTTACTATCAGGGGCTCTCTTCCATTATCCATGTAAACATAAAAATGGAGTACGATAAAGCTCATCATCAAAAGAGACTGCTGGGTCCATACTGGTCAGTTTGTCCTGTTATAATTTGTGAATAGTGGGTTTGCACCCAACTTCAGGAAACACTGTAAAGGAGAAAGCAGGTGGTGATAAATTATTTAATGATGAAAAAGAAACTTACCGGATGCAGTAAAAAAAACAGGCAGACAAATGAGGCAAATCCAGAAAACCTACAGGATCACTAAAACACTGTGAAACTAGCTCTATAAAACAGATTAGACTTCTTTACAAACAGAAGTTTCTTCATTGTACATTGATATAAAATCCAATAGAAACTCAAGTTTTTCTTTTGCCAACCTCGATATAATGACATTCAATTAATGGAGGTACATTTTTATGGAATGGAATTGCGGTCACATTTTATGGAAAGTATTGTAACAACACCTCAAGATCCATTAAAGTTAACAAGTGCAACTTTTTCCCTTTCCCTCTTCCGTACAAAAATTGACACCATCTACCCTCGCCCTCTCCACCTCCCCACCTGGCCTGTGGTCACCTTTCATGACCCCACACATGTACTGGTAGGGTGAGGTCAGCTGGGCTCGGCCTGCTAGCTCCGCTTTTGTTTTTCTGCTCTTTGTCAGAGAGGAATCCATTAAGTTTTTGACCAGGGCTCCAGGTTTGTCAGTTGTAGTTTCTGGGAAACCAAGAGTTTGTCCTGCATGTTTCTGGTTAGGATATTAAGGACGGTCTCTTTCAGTGTTTTGTTTTCTTTGGTGATTGTATCCATCTAGGATGTGAGTATTACCACGGAGGTTTTAACTTTAGCATTGTCTGTTTGGAGATCGCATATTTGTTGGTAGTTGAAATCTAGGCTCATTCTCAAATCTAAAGTTTCCTGATGGAGCATTCCAAGATTATTCACTTTCCTATTGATTCTAGAACACTGGTCATATGTATGTTGGTGGTGTTAAATCCGATTTCTGGTTTTTGTTTGTCTCCACCATGACACAGTTGTAGTAATACTGGTTGATAAGTTCCTCTGGGTCCTCCATCTGAAAAATGTTTGTGTGTTTGTGAACTTTTTAAAACGGTGGTCAGTGCTCAGCAGAAGAAGGGAAAAGAACATGTTTGTCCTTGAAAAACACAAAATATAGCCTGAAGGCAGCATCCACTTAAAGGTCTCGGTGTGAGCAAACTGGAGGTGTGTGCAGTCTGCTGCTAGAAGAGCTTTTAGGTATCGCTCAAATTTTATATTTACAAAACTCTTTAATGTCCCCTATTTAGGAGCCTTTGAGGAAACAAATTTTCCCCAAATGAGAAAATTAGGCAACTATAGCAACACATAATTATTGTAAGAGTGCAATGTGGAACAGGTATAAGATCACATTTGACTTGTTCATCATGAAAGGGTGGAGAAATATGAAAAACAAAAATCTATTAATCCAATGATATATATGCAAATTGTTACAATAAGAGAACTCTGGGAGTATGAGAAATGATAATAACATACAGATGAGCAAAATGTGATACTAGTCATTCAGTCAAAAAAAGGTAATACTACATGTAGTGGCGATTTGTAAATGAGAAAAAATCAAATAGAAAACTTACAAATCCAAAGGCCACTGATGCACCAATTCAGTCGGATTGTACTCAGGCAAGAACCCCAGTCGTGATCTGCGTTTTAGGTTAATTTAATTTTTGAGATCAAAAGCAAAATATTCCTCCTGCAGTCTCTCTCTTGCTCTGCTATCTTGCTCTGCTATCTTGATCTGCTCTCTTTCTCTGGTAAAAAAAACATGTCCCTTCCTGGTGCATCACCTGACACTGACACACCCTTTATCCCTCGACCTAGACAAGTGCCCGACCTTGAGCTCAGTGCTCCTAGTGTCAACAAAAAATAAATACAAAAATAACAAATAACAAAAATAATCAACCTCAATGGCTCCAACATTACACTTAAACATTTATATAATTATGCAGTCATGTCATTTTATATCCATCATTTGTTTACAGATGATATTAAACATTTGCTAATTGATACATTAGTTATCTTATTGTTTATAAACTAATCATGTTGATCACAGTAATGACGGCAGATTGTTGGACAGAACAACCAAACAGGTAAAAACTAATATATGTACTTCATCCTGCATTAGGAAAACTCTTCTAACTACAGACAGATGAGGTACCATTACTGAAGTCATTGTGGTTTGACTTCATTGGGAATAAATTGGCCATTCAGTACAGCCAAAGCATTGTCAACCTGCTTCTGCACCATCTTTCTTGTTGTAGTGTAAGTGTTGGTGCCAACGTGGGGGGTGATCAGCACATTAGGAAGGCCAAGGAGAGGATGATCCCTGCACAGGATGAAGAAAATGAGTTGTTAGGAGCCAGCAATGAGTTGGTAAATGGTATATTATGCATCATTTGGCATCTATGAGCTAGCCTGCTAATTAACGTCAAAGGAAGCGAAATGTAACATTTAAAGACACTAAAAAACGTCTCAAATCATACAGAGCAGTGTGATGATTCTCTGTATGTCCATAACTTCTATGGACATCTTTCACATTATTTATAAGTGTAGTAGAAATACAAGTTGTCAGTGGGAAATCTAGACTTTTGCACGGCTTCTTGACTATGACTGGATGTTTTGGCCAATCAGAGGGCATTTCATAGAGAGTGCGAGATTGGCTGTTCTGCAGATACAGATGCACTTGTATGTCCTTTTGGTGTACAGTTAAAGTGAGGTTATGTAACAAGAACAAGAGTGTGTTTTATTACTCAAGGGTACAAATTGAATGCAAAGAGGAAGAGTGTTCTTTCAAAAGTTACATAGTCTCACTTGTATGAATTTTTATTCTGGTTAAAAAGTGTGTTGAGACCTTGGTAATGGTTCAGGGTAAGTCACATCTAATGCCGCCGCACGAATTGTTCCAGACTGCAAAGCTTTGACTAAAGCATCCTGGTCCACAACCAGACCTGAGGCGTGAAAAGTCCAAAATTAGATAAAACATCACTGTTTCAGAATAACTTTAGTTATTTTTGCAATTGTTTAACCAAGAATAGTAAAGTCTAAGAAATACATTATTCTCACCTCTGCTGATGTTGACCAGAGTTGCTGTGGGTTTCATGAGGGACAGCTCTCTGTAGCCGATCAGGCCTGTGGTTTCAGGGGTCAGGGTGACCGCCAGCATGACAAAGTCAGACTCTTTAAGCAGGTCGTCCATGTTCTCCCGGTAACTCGCACCAACTGCCTGCTCATCTTCAACACTCCTAAGCAGCACAAAGAAAAGATCAAGCTGACTATTATCATCGTCTCATTGATTTGTTGCTTTAATATATCTGGGGTAATAGATTTTCAATATATATATATCAATTATATGTTTCAGTTGTCGTAAATGATTTATTACGACTTTTCTTTTTTGGCTGTACAACAGGTATAGGTTCAGGAATTATGCCTGTATTTGATATGAATTAGTCTGAAAATGTAATGCATCAACTAAGCTCTCACTAAGGAATTTCAAAGTTAACAAAATTAACCATTATGTCATCAAACTTTTACCTCCTGTTTCTGTTGTAATACAGGATCTTCATGTCAAATCCTTTGCCTCTTTGAGCAATTTTGCTGCCAATGTGTCCCATTCCAATAATGCCCAGAGTCGACCCTGTGACTTCAACTCCCATCAGGCTTGGTGGTAAATAGGCATTGTTCGGGTCAATAGCTATTTGGTGACCTACAGAAAAACAGGAAAAAAAGGTGTGGAAAAGACAAAGAAGAGGAGTGAAGGAGAGATAGAAAACAGTTATGTGATGGGATTCAATTAATGGAGATTCATTTTTAGAGAATGGAATTGCTATCACCTTTTACGGAAAGTATTGTAACAACAACTCCAGATCCATTAAAGTTAACAAGTGCAAGTCTTTCCCTTTCACTCTTTCAAACAAAAATTGACACCATCTACCCTCGCCCTCTCCACCTCCCCACCTGGCCTGTGGTCACCTTTCATGACCCCACACATGTACTGGTAGGGTGAGGTCAGCTGGGCTCGGCCTGCTAGCTCCGCTTTTGTTTTTCTGCTCTTTGTCAGAGAGGAATCCATTAAGTTTTTGACCAGGGCTCCAGGTTTGTCAGTTGTAGTTTCTGGGAAACCAAAAGAGTTTGTCCTGCATGTTTCTGGTTAGGATATTAAGGACGGTCTCTTTCAGTGTTTTGCTTTGGTGATTGTATCCATCTAGGATGTGAGTATTACCACGGAGGTTTTAACTTTAGCATTGTCTCTTTGGAGATCGCATATTTGTTGGTAATTTAATTCTAGGCTTATTTTCTAAAGTTTCCTGATGGAGCATTCCAAGATTATCTACCTTCCTATTGATTCTAGAACACTGGTCATATGTATGCTGGTGGTGTTAAAGCCGATTTCTGGGGTTGTTTGTCCTGGTTCTTGTTTGTCTCCACCATGACACAATTGTAGTAATACTGGTTGATAAGTTCCTCTCGGTCTTCTAATCTTAATAATGTTTGTGTGTTTGTGAACTTTTTGAAACGGTGGTCAGTGCTCAGCAGAAGAAGGGAAAAGAACATGTTTGTCCTTGAAAAACACAAAATATAGCCTCAAGGCAGCATCCACTTAAAGGTCTCGGTGTGAGCAAACTGGAGGTGTGTGCAGTCTGCTGCTAGACGAGCTTTTAGGTATCGCTCAAATTTCAATATTTACAAAACTCTTTAATGTCCCCTATTTAGGAGCCTTTGAGGAAACAAATTTTCCCCAAATGAGAAAGTAAGGCAACTATAGCAGCACATATTTATTGTAAGAGTGCAATGTGGAACAGGTATAAGATCACATTTGACTTGTTCATTATGAAAGTGTGGAGTAATATGAAAAACAAAAATCTATTAATCCAATGATATATATTCAAATTGTTCCAATAAGAGAACTCTGGGAGTATGAGAAATGATAATAGCATACAGATGAGCAAAATGTTCCTTTTGCCTTCCTGGTGCATCACCTGACACTGACACACCTCCTACCTTTATCCCTTCACCTAGACAAGTGCCCGGCCTTGAGCTCAGTGCAACAAAAAATAAATAACAAATAACAAATAACAAAATAATCTAATTTATGAAATGGCTCCAACATTACATAAATTCCCAGGACATTCCCTCAAACAAGCTGAAGTTTTATTTCATCACTAATGCCACATTGAGATGCATACTGCCTCTTGTTTGGCCTTTTGCAAAAACTATTTGTAAGCACATTACAGATTTAAGTTTTTGTCAGACTTGCTCATGAATCTGTATGAGTGGAAAAGGCTGTAACTCTTTTGTTATTGTAAGGATTCTGTTAACTATTGACCTTGGGAGTTCTAGGATACATGGTGTCCCACAGATTGTTAAGCCCTTGGAGAAAAATGTATGATTCATGATTTTGGTCTTTAAAATTTAAATTGACTTGACTCACCTTCAACAATCCTGCGTGCCGATGCCAGAAGCAGACCCATCGCAATATCTGCAGTGGCATCGCTCACTACACCTGGCGTGTTGGTCACCTTCACTCCCAGACTGGTGATGTATGGCAAATCCAGGTGGTCAATGCCCACTCCTCCGTTGGAAACCACCTTCAGTGAGGGAAGCAAACTGAGCAGCGAAGGCTCGGTTGCTGGGAGGTTATTCCATAATAATATGGCCTGGATTTTTGGCCCATGCACCTGAGGGTTTTGAAGGAATTCTTTGTGGCAGATGATATGGAAGTGTTGTTTCAGTATGTCCGTGACCTCTTCAATGTAACCTTGTTCGCCCACCTCTGAGATCAGAGCCCATGGTTTGTTGTCCCCCATTAGCTGGAGTTAAAACACAGTTTGACAAGAACTTACACACTTGTTTCATCTCATGTCAAAGAGGGGACAGAGGTAGAGTATATGATGTCTGTAACTGCTCTGGTTCCCCAGACTCTCGGGGGCCGAAATGCTCCAGTTTATTGTTGGCATTGTATGCACTAAAACACACTATATATGTCATAATAAAGGCTTTAAACAAAAGTTTGACATTTGGGGAAATATGCTTATCTGCTTCTGGCGGGGATTTAGATGAAGAGATCGATGGCTGCAGCTTCAAATTTATCAGACAGAGTGTTATGAAAGAGGCCGATTCATGACGTGACGTCACAGTACTACAAACTAAACACAGGGTGCATTTCAAAATGCTAATGTATCTCCTCGATTCCTTTACTCGCCTCCTCTACTCGCAGCTTTGTACCGTCCACAAGAGATGCGAGTGAGGAGACGAGGAGGGGAACACTCCTGTTTATCTATATGACAACATGAAATGGAGCAAATTAGTGCCGAATGCAAAAGAATGTTATTAATACAATAATTTGAAAACAGCTGCTGTTTTACTTGTAAACATGTAAGGATTATAGCAGTATGAGAGGAGGCCATGACGCATAACTGTGTTCCAATACCCATACTAGCATACTATTTAGTATGCCAAAAAAATATTTATCTCAATACATAGAATGTCATATGCAGTATGATATAAATAACAGGAAATTCTACTTCATCCTGTCACATTTTGCAGTTTGCAAACCAGCATGCTTTTCTGGCTATTCTGACCCAAAGAACCCTGTTTTGCAGATATATGAGCATGTTAAAGTACAAATGCCATGTTATGAGGAAGTAGCACGTCCATATTACATGCATATTGCATTCAACTACTTACTTAGTAAAAAGAAAAGTATGTGATTTGGAAAGCAGTGTCTGTTTGCATGTTTAAAAGTACCCACAGTTGCCAAGATGAATGCCTCTGGTTACTCAAATCCTTCTTATTAATAACACATATTGATAAACGATCATATAATAATAACCAGTGGCGCACTAAAAGGTCATATGAATAATGAGAAATTTAGTAGGAACTTAAAAACTTGTAAACATTGGGAAAGAACACTCACGTCTGGTGTTCTGCTTCTGAACCAGGAAGTACTACTTGGGATATGGGGAGGACTTCAAAATAAGAGCTTTTTTTCCTCAACACTACTAGTGCTCCTAGTTTTACTCATTCTACTATTTATACAACAACAATATAATAACAATACTAATAATAATAATACTGTATTCAGTATTTTAAAAGAATCAAAGCCATAGCTACTTTTCTCACTTTGTAATTTAGCAAACTTTATTGTTAAATTGGTTGAAATTCTCTATACATCTCAACAGCAATCGACAAATCGTCCAATGACTTCATTTGGCCTGCCTATTTGTGAACACTCTGTTCGTGCACTCATTGTGACACAACACAAGTGGTACTCCTCATGACGGGTAAACTGATGGAGTGTCCATTAAGTTGTATTTGGTTGCACTGAACTGATGAAGTTGCATAAACAAATTAAAATAACTAAGTCTTTGTTTCAATGCAATATTATAATTAGAATTTTTTAAAGATAAGTCTGGACCATAATTAAGCCCTAAAATCTGACCTAAACACTCATCTCTCCCTCCTATCCCATAACTCTATAATGTTACACTCTTGATTCCTCTGCGACACAACGGTTATATGATTATAAGACCTCTGATCTTAAGCCCTGCACCCAACCCTTTCTTTGTACTTAAACAAAACCTTGTTTACTTCATATCCCACAAAAAACTCATTATAAACTGTAAATTGCAAATTGAACAATAGGCCTACCTTTTTGTGATGCAGTAGGCGTAAAGATCTGTGCTTATTTGTCCCTTTCAAAAGCTGGGACGATTGTACTGGACCCCACAGTCTCCTCAAACACCGGACGTAGCAGAGACTTTGCATTCTGGATGATATTGTCAATATAGATATTTTATAATGTTAGACAAAAAGTATGAGCCCAGCAGTAATTATTATCTGTAAAGCTGGATGAAATATATTCAAGAGGCAATCAATAAAAAAAGCATGAAGAGATTCAGCATAAAACAGAGAGAAGTAGTGAGTTAATTGTGTGTGTCATATATGTGAAAACGTGCATGCAGTGAAAGTCCAAAGGTCAAATTGCTATGAATAAATTATTAACTTGTTGGTCAACTCCAAATGGGGGCTCCGAAAGAAAATGCATGAAAATGATCTAAAAAAATAATCAATGTATGTAGAAGTGGAATGTTTTAAATGGCATCAAATTTTTATTGACTTTTTGTTTGTTGAGTTCTCACCTTCAGTACGAGCTTGAGGGTTTTTCCCAACGCCTTTTCCTGACTCACATTAATGAAGAGTAGAGACTGAAGGTTAAGAGGGAGGGGGTGGAGGAGGACATTTAGTTTAGTTTAGAAGTAGAAGATTAAACAGATGAAACTTAAGATGTTGACTCATTGGCAAAGAGAGCTGAGGAAAGGGAGGAATTCATTAAGCTTAGTGATGGGCAGGCAGAAGTTTCAGGGAGGTGAATGCACAAGACTGTGCGAAGGGACCAATGGTCAGAAATCTCCCCACCCACCATAAAGAGACAGTACATGAACAAGAAATCATGAAAATGTGGTGTAATATGAACAACTAAAATCTATTAGTCACAGTAGATATGCAAACGATAACAATAAGAGAACGATCATAAGAAATTAAAATAACATAGTGGTTATAGAGATATGCGTGAATTCGCAATGATGAGTGTCATAAAAAGTCAATAAAGTAAATATTTTGTTAACTTAAAGACACAACTGTTGCTTGTTTTGCCCTAGGAAATGTCAGCTCACTAAGCCATAGGGAATCAAATATTTGCTCAACTAATTGTGAGAAAATAAGACTCAAGGGAAAAGTGTGTAACTGAAGCACATTTACTCTGCCCTCTCTGTCGGGCGGAGCTCCTCCAACTACACACACACCGACACAAACACAGAAACACATGAAGTGCAGGTTCATACAACAACATTTGCGGGTAAAAAAAAGCCAATACTTTATCAAATCATATGTGAACATGTAAACCAAAGTGAAACTTAATTCACTTTAAATAGAGACTTTGTTGTTGTAAAAATACTTGTGGGTGATCTAGAAACAGTATTTAGCTATATCTGCAACCTGCCAAAAACCAGTAGATGCCATACTGAACCTTTTATTTTTATAGCCTACAGCACTTTTTAAAATGGTAGTTACAAAATGCTCAGCAGGAGGGAAAAGAAAGACATAACCCTCCTTGTGCTGGAGAAACTTCAAAATATAAAGTACATTTCGGTGTGTGTGTCTGCGTGTGTGTGTGTGTGTGTGTGTGTGTGTGTGTGTGTGTGTGTGTGTGTGTGTGTGTGTGTGTGTGTGTGTGTGCTGGATGAGCTTTTGATAAAATATCACTCAAATTTCAATTCTTACAAAACTCTATTTAATGTCCCCTTGAACCTAAAGTACTCGAAACCAGTTAATCTCACCCACTGTGTAATTAGGTTCGTTCGAAAGTGGACGAGAGCATGCGGCAGCAGCAGGGGGCGTTGAAAAAAACTGCGATCAAGTCGAACAGTTTTCAGCCTTCAATGAAAACACAGGAAGTCATTGGAATGTTTACACCCTGTTCGTTACATTTGGTTATATGGCGTGTCCATCAGTGACAATTAAAAAGGTTTTCTGATGCTTCACAATCGTTAATCTATGGACTGCCACTCCAGTTCTCTGAATTAGGGAATTAGGCTTTCTCAATAAATATCTTTATTTACAGAGTCTAAATAAATAACCTTATATATTATGGTAATAATAATTCTTATTCTTATTATTCTTCTTCTTCTTCTTCTTCTTCTTCTTCTTCTTCTTCTTCTTCTTCTTATTATTATTATTATTATTATTATTAATATTATTAATAATAATAATAATTATTATTATTATCAGCCAAATATGATAATAATAATAATAATTATTATTATTATTATTATTAATAATAATAATAATAATTATTATTAATTATTATAATAATAATAATTATTATTAATTATTATTATTATTATTATCAAAATATGATAATAATAATAATAATAATAATAATAATAATAATAATTATTATTATTATTATTATTATTATTATTATTATTATTATTATTATTATTATTATTATTATTACCAGCCAAATCATTGCACAACGTGAGTCAACTAGCCAACAATCTACCGTCATAACTTACATTTACACAGAAAAATAAGAATTTTCTACAAAACGTGGTGTTTGTTGTCAAAACTAAGAGCCAATCAGCTCTTTGATCAGGAGACAGCAGCGTTTCCCATCATGCACTGCGCCATGCAGTCGGCTCTAACCATAGACATCATATAGGTAGACGCCCCCTTCGGCCTTGGGCGGCATAAATCGTCGGCGCCATCTTGGTACGGGAGTTATTTCGTCTTCGGAGTGAAGATGCCTACTTCATGCGCCGCTTGGGGGTGCACCACCGTCAGGACGATTCAAACAAGATCGCAAGGAATTACCTTTCACAAGTAAGACTAAACAATTGTTTCTATTTGTAATTGTAAAATTCAGTCATGTCACGTAGATCATGTGTTATGTTGAGAGCTAAGAGCTGTTGAGACAGCTAAGTTGCCACCAGAATCAGACTATAGCTAGTCTAACGTGAAACGGACATGGTGAGCAAAGCCTTATTCTATCGTTCGTCAACAGGAGATAATATTGTCAAGAAATATAGGATATACAGTATATATATATATAATCTACCACTACTTGCTTGTGAGTAATTACAATGTATGTATAATGTAATTATATAGCATTTATGGTCGCGACGGAAAGCTGCGTTTCGGCTGAGCGACTGGCCTTAATTTCTCTCTGTGATGTATTTAAAAAAGAGACTAGATTAAAACAAAAAAAGGCTCAAAACATGCCACTGTATATGTAATGGTTCTACAATATATGAAGGTGTCACGTAATGAATGAAACTACGGAAAAAATGTTTTTTTTAAAGATACATCTGTATTATGAATCTGACTGACTGGCTAGCTAACCTTTCTCGCAATTTTAAGGTTTCCCAAAGAGAAGCAGTTGAGGAGACAGTGGGAAGTGGCTGTGAAAAGGGAAGACTTTTCTGCCAATGAGAGGTCAATGCTCTGTAGCCAGCACTTTCAGCCGGAGGATTTTGACCGGACAGGCCAAAATGTCAGGCTCAGGGATGGAACTAAACCATCTGTGTTCAGTTTCCCAACACATCTCAAAAGAGTAAGTGCATCACTAAGCTTGCTGAAAATGGTTTTATTGTGTGTGTGTGTGTGTGTGTGTGTGTGTGTGTGTGTGTGTGTGTGTGTGTGTGTGTGTGTGTGTGTTCATTTGGAATGATTGAGAATGAGATACACCTGTTCAAGTATTTTGTTCTTCTGTTTTAGAAAGTGGCAGCCAGGACTACACAAGCCTCAAGGAAGGCTGAAGCGAGCCTTGTAATTGACTGTTCTTTACAATCATTACAAGTCACTGAACCTTCACCTAACTACCTTGTGAGTATTTACACTAGCTATGCCCCAAAACAGCAGTGAGCATCATGGCATCATAAACATTACTCACTACTGTTTTGTCCTTTTTTACTAGGAACACACTTATGCATTGCCTCCATCTCCCACTCTTCTCAAGACTAGACTCAATGAAGCCCTGGCTAGGGTGGAGAGTCTTGAGAAAGAGATGAGGAACTCAAAGGCCCGAGAGCAGAGTGCGAAGAAAACAGTGCGTTGTCTTCTGGAGGACCTCAGGGGGAAGAACCTCATAAATGAAGAGCTGCAAGAGAGGCTTGACTTATACTCAGGTAACATTGAAATTAAACTTTGAATGTCATGTATATCTTAGGGCTGTAACCAAAGAAATACAACTGCAATAATGTGTTCAAATGCTTGGCTTGTCTGAATTTCATATATCAAACTTAAACTCCAAATACCTGACAACGTCTGTAATATGCCCCCATTCATAGTTTGAATAGCATCTGGCACAGACAAAAGCCAACAATCATAGTCTGATAGCTCTAGCTTCAAGACACACAATAGCCAGGTACCTTTGTTGGCAGGTGTTAATGGGCACCTGTTTAGAGCAATCAGTCATGGTTCCTGGCTTTTGTGCATCTTTAAGCTAGAGCTATTAAGACAATGATTGTTGGCTTTTGTCTACAGCCACGACAAGATTACATATTTGCATTCATATGGCCTTGCCTGGAAATAAACACATTAGCCTATTGGTGTTTTCATAATGACATTCATACTCTTTCAGTCACTTACTAATTACTCTGTGCTATCTGCATTTCAGATCTTCCATTAGGCCTCCTGTCCAAACAGGGCCACGAGTACACTAAAGAGCAGAGGGAGTTTGCCCTCACTCTCCACCTGCACGGGCCCAAAGCCTACTCTTACCTGAGAGAGTCTCTCCACCTCCACCTACCACATCCACATACATTGCAAAGGTATTTGCCATTACATTTAATTGCACTTTATTGATAGGAAATTACTGGTTCAAATACATTTTTATTATATTATTGCTACTTAATAATAACTACTTTTTCATTTGATAAAGGTGGATGAGCTCTGTGGATTCCAAGCCTGGACTCAACACCATGATGCTGGACATGTTGAGAAGAAAAAGAGAGGAAGATCCAGTGAAGTATGGACGTGTGGCGCTCATGCTGGATGGCATGGCCATCAGGAAACATGTCCAGTACAGTCCACATTCCCAGAAAATGACCGGATTTGTGGACTTGGGGGATGGCCTAAACGAGACAGATATTGCCACTGAGGCTCTGGTTTTTATGGTGGTTGGCCTACAAGGCCATTGGAAGGCTCCAATTGCCTACTACCTGACCAAGTCTCTGACGCCCGACACACAGAAGGTCCTGCTGGTACATGCGATGGAGGCCCTGCATGAGCGTGGCATCCGGGTCATGTCCCTCACAATGGATGGGCATGCATCAAACATAAGCATGTGCAACCAGCTGGGGTGCCAGCTAAAGGCCAACCCTTGTGAGCCTTTGAAAACATTTTTCCCCATCCTGCGACTGGCGAGAGGGTGTTTGTCATGATGGACGCTTGCCACATGTTGAAGCTGGCAAGAAACATGCTGCAAGCGTACAGCCCAATCTGTAGCAGAACTGGCCTCATCAACTGGGACTACGTTGTTTGTTTGAACGATATTCAAACAAAGAATGGACTGCATGCTGCCAACAGGGTCACTGAAAAGCACATTCAGTTTGACTCACAGAAGATGAAGGTGTCCCTGGCTGCACAGACGCTGAGTCGCTCTGTGGCAGTAGCGCTCCGAACGCTGAGGGACCTGGGGTATCCACGCTTCACCCTCTCTCTAGCGACAGCCGAATTCATTGAGGTAAGACTACATTCAAACATTGTTTTCTTATCAAAGGGTCCTGGCCATCTTCTTCATCTTCATCTTCATCTCCATCTTCTTCCTTTCTATTTCCTAAACAATTTCTTTTAGATGATTGACAGGCTGTTTGACATTATGAACAGCCGCAATCCCCGTGCCAAAGGATTCAAAGCCCCCCTGGGATCTTTGAATTGGACAAGGAGTGTGGAAATCTTGTCCAGAGGCCGGGAGTACTTAATCAGTTTGGTGATGAAGGATGGAACTCCCCTTCATCGTTCAAAGAGGTCTTTTAAATAGTGACTCTTCCATATGTGCATGCTCTGCTTATGCATGCATATGATGCTCTGTTCTCTTGTTCCGATCTTTTTGCTGTCTGCGGTTTTTCAGTTCATACAGGTGAATGTGGAAATGTCCATGAAATGTCAGGAAATGTCCATCTACAACTTTCAAACTGACAAAACATTTTCTTTAAGGTACCTGTCTGTCATGGGGTTTGTCATCAACATTGACACCCTAATGCTGATGTGTCCTGAGCTGCTGCAGAGTCAGCAATATATCTGCACCTACCGGTTCAGCCAGGATCATTTGGAGCTCCTTTTCAACTCCATCAGGGCATCAGGTAAGGATCTCAGAAGTTTCTAAATTAATTAAATTGTCTTTCCAAAAAAGTCTTTGACGTCTGAAAAGAGTAAATATCGGTATTAAGTGTTGTGTGTTTTTGGTTTTTAGGGGGCTGGAACAACAATCCCTCCGCAGGCCAGTTCCAGGGCATCTTCCGCCGGCTCATGGTCCGATGTGGTGTCACACCGAGCACTTCAGGGAATGTGGCACCACAGGATGAGACCGTGTCCCTGTCGGCTGTAGAGATGTCCTCTCCCTCTGAAACGGAAGAGCTTGAGGTGCCCTTCGTGAATGTCTCTGCGTTGATTGGGGACCACAGCTACTTGCCAACCCGCTTTGGTGGCCTAGTGGAAAACGCACTGGTCTACATTGCAGGGTTTGTGGTGCGGCAGGTTTTGAGAAAGCTGTCCTGTGGTGAGTGCCGTGCTAGCCTGGTGACAGATGCTGCACGCGCATCTTTCGACGAGAGCTACCACCTGCTGACTCTGAAGAACAAAGGAGGGCTGATGATTCCTTCAGAGGGGACAGTGAAGGTGGTCAGGTCAGCAGAGCGGTTCATTCGCCAGCGTGCATCAGGGCAAGCTGTCAGTGTGTCTGTGGTCAAGCAGTTTGTCCGGGCTGACATCTGGACAGATGATGTGTTTCTCCTCAAGGAGCACATTCAGGACACACAATTTGGCATTGAAAACCACCACTTTGCACTGTTGTCCTTGGTTGTGTCTGTATTTCACAAGATCAGGCTGCAATTGCACTGTTCAAGGTTTCTTAATGCACATACTTGAAAAGGAACTATTAAACTATGAAAAACACACTGACTGCCAGTTTCTCACTATTTGATGTATGCTCTTTCTCTTAATGATGGTCAATACGTAGTAACTAAAGAAGCACTATTTCGATAGTTTATAGATCTTCTCAGTATTTTCAAAGTGCACGGGCTGTGCAAGAAAAGTGAGCGTTTATCATAGACCCATGCACATGTATGACTGGCGATTTAACTAGCGAGATTCAAAGTAACGTAGAGGCAAATCTTTTTCACACACTTCACGTAGAGCATAAACCCTTGAATACTCCATGAAATTGGTTGCGAAATGTAAAAGGTTATCGTGATTTTTATCCAGATAAACCGCAGCTCCTGGCAACTTGCGCTTGTTTGACACGTCTGACAGACCTCTGGCTTCAGAGAGCTCCCGTAACAATATGGCGGCGCCGCGTTTCGCCGAGGCAACGGGCTGAAGCAGTGGAGGCGGCGTCTACCTATATGATGTCTATGCTAACACCTGCTGCCTCCTTAATGACGTCAGAACAAGTCGGGATCAAGTCGGACACAAATCTAACCGGCATGCATTGTGCGCCGATCGCCGGTGATCGATTCTGCGCAGGACTGACTCATCTCGAACGAATCTAATGGCCCACAATGAACCTAATGGCACTCAGAGCGCCACCTGGTGGGTCGCGGAGGTAATGCCAAAGGGATAGATCACATGTTGTTTTTTTAATAAGGTCAATTACAAGGTTATAGAGGTCCCGCCCATAAGCTTGTTAGGCTCAGCCACTTCGTTACTACGTTAGCCATGACAAGTAACCACAATATCCCTATAAATACATTTATGATTAACTTGACACACGTTATGTTACACTGACTTGTGACGGTCATCATGGAAAGATCTCTTACGATTCCCGATCCTCCCAAGAATAGTAAACGTTACCTGTTTGCAGCCTGCGGAACGAGGCGGTAGTCAACCCAATCAGTGCGATTTGATTGGTTTAATCTCCAGGTGTCTACTTCACTCAGAGCGTTTGTCAATCCCAACAGTCAATCATGACGCCTCACCCTCTCTAGCACCAAATAGCCATTTAAAAAAACCGAATCAACACTTGAACATAACTAAGCGTGATAAGAACTTGCTTTATTACCGATATTAAAGCCAGCCACCAGGGGGCGATCGAGATGATTTGGCTTGACTTCCCTTTTGAGGAGCTGTCATCTGGTCTGTGTATATGGCACAATATATATATATATATATTTTTTTTTTTTTAACGTAAGGTGGTTTGGGAGAAAACTTTGAGCCAGTAAAAGCTCCAAAGCGAGTGATGAGGAATAATGACCTTGTATAGGATACATTAAATGTTGCTTAAAATTTGATTCATAAGGACAGGAAGTAATGGGTGAGAATAAGCATCATATTTATTTAGGTCATTGCAGTTGACAGTGGGTGGCATAAAACATATTTACAGTTAACTTGTTCTCATTTTTTGTCAAATGATGTTTTTTTCTCACTTATTTTAGAAAGTGATTTTTTTTTTTAACAATCAGATGTGGGCCAACAAAAGGTTGAAATTGAGAAAATCCTGCTCTAACCTACTTTAGGATACAAATGTCAATTGATCATGTAACCACTAGATGGCAGTATTACATCACCAGCCGGTCTGTGTGGCAGCAGGGTAACTTCACATGTGTTTAAAAACAACCTGCCTACACTTATGCTGTACGACGACCAACCACCGTGAGTTTTTTCCGTTAACAGTAGCATATCTGTAGAATCAGCAGACAACAGCAAGCCTGTGTAAGACGTTGGTTCCCTATCTTTTTGGCCTGTAATCTACATCTTGTCACCAATTAAAGTAAAGAAATATGTGCAGGGTATTTCCTTAGTGTGGACATGAGTGAGTTCATATAAAGTTTCATCAGAGGGTTTTTTAACAGGCCCGAGGAGGTAAAAGAATATAGTACTTATTTCACAATATAAGAAAAGTAAAAAAGAAATACCATCATTTTATGTAACAATTGTTTTTTCTCTCTCTTTGCTATTCATTTAATCATCTTATGACCCGTCTTAGAGCGGCCACCATTCTCTGGTTGGTAACCAATCAGTTTAATAGGCCTTTTTCACAGCAGACAATTTGAATTGTAGTAGTAGAAAAAGCACAGGTGTCAGTAATAACACTAATGATGGCTCTGTTTTATTCAGGTGTTCCAGTGAGCAAGCATGCACAGTACCAGGAACCTGAATTCAAAGCAGCTAAATGGAATTGCACCCATCATTAATTTCATCATTTACACATGTGCTGTTCCTAATCCAAATTACTTCTGTATAAAAACTTCACACAGAGTTCAAGGGCATTTACATAGCCTTATTACACAGTTTTTTTTAAAACAGCTTATTTAAACTGTCAATTCATCATTCTGTGTTGAAATAGAACTACACTGCAGGGTTTAAAACACATTTTGATTGAGATTTACTGAATGTATTTGGGCAGTGTGTCTTTTTTTATTTTCATGTGATAAAAATTGTGGAAACAGTAATTCTTTAGTAAGTTAGGATAATTAAAGTCCCATTTTTTTATATTAAGCCTACTTTTTAGAATGTTCAGACAATTTGTATATTTTGAATGTAGCCTCTTATTGTTTGATTTTAGTTAGGTTGAATTAATTAGTAGTTTTATAAATTTAGATCCATTACGATTCTCAGAAATCTTTAACTTTGTTGTAGACCAGAGATATTTGCTGAGCATACATTCTCCTTTTCATTCAGCTGCATGCATTCACCCCTGACATTTTTATTACCACTTTTGGACTACTGTATTTCTCAATTAACTGACTAAGTTTTCACTCAAATTATTTGTAAATACAAGCAATGAGAGCCTCTGCTCAGTCACAAGGTCACCTATTGAGCTTTAAAATGCAGCTGCCCCCTAAACAGTTGCAGATCAGTTGCAGATCTTACCTGCTTTTCACTGTTATGTAATCTCCCCACCTCATCTTCCTCTCCTCTCTGAAGCCCCTCATCCCCCCCACTGTCTTTTCCCACCTCCTCCACGTCTGTGTCTGTCGCTCCAGAGTTGTGGTATTACTGCAATGCCATCTCCCATCCCCTACGATGTCTTATCTTTGTCTCTTCTTTGTGCATCTTCTTTCTTTTATCTATGCTGGCCAGGAGTCCCAAAGGCCTTCATTAAGCCAGTTCAGATCTCCATACAAAGCTGTGGTTCGATCCGACCGCAGGAGGCTTTTCAGCAAAGTGCTGACTCTTGTGGTAAACACAGCAGTTATATCCTTGCTTCATCACACAGCATCTTGAATATTGTTGACAATGCTCTTCTCTGATCAGAGGAAGTATTATCCGTGTCACATCAGGAGGTCAAAGGGCAGTTTCTGTCCGTGTCAGCGATAGTCGTGGCCAAAACATTATGTTTTGGGGTTATCCCTTTATCCGTCAGTCCCTTCTCTTGAAAGCAATATCTCAGGAACCCCTGGAGGCGAAGCTGCGTTCCAAACCGCAGTCTTTTTCTTGTCACTTTTAGTAGATACTGCAGCTGCCCTTACAAAGTACTTACTGTTGCATGCAGTCTGCATTCAATTGGGATGTACTACTTCCTCAAAACATGGCACCTCGTACTTTGACCTGCTTGCTCATATATCTGCTACGCAAAGGATTGTGGGTCAGAATAGTCAGAAAAGCATACTTGCTTGCATACTGCAAAATGCAACTGGATGAAGTAGAGCATCCGGGTATTTTTGCATACTGCATTTCACATACTATGTATTGGGACATACACTTCTTTTTTTCTTGTATCCTAAATAGTATGTTAGTATGAGTATTGGAACACACACCAAATTTGGCCTAAACATCCAATTCTTGTGATGTCTCAACAATGCCTTGAGGTCATTTCTTAAATCTAATACATCACACATTCCATCAAGTTCAAAGCACTGTTTTCAATACCACCCCTCCTAATATACACTTTACATTATGACTGAAGCACGACAGAACTTACTGTGTTGCATGTCATGGTCTAATGTTAGTGGACAGGTGAGGACTTATACCTGTGGTGTCACAGCTGTCACGGTAGAGCACAGAGGAGACTTACTGACATGATTCCACAGCCTCATCCTGACTCAGCTTATCGGCACCGCAGAGCTCTTTGAAGTCAAGGTGTAGTTGCCTTTCACTCTGCACTCTGGAGATAAAAATAAAACTCCAAAACAATGCACATGACTTTCTAGGATTCATAAAGTATGTTTGTGCTGTGGGGTCATATCTGTTTTCTTGTATTAACTGGCAGAAGTAAATTGCAATGAAAAAAAACAGGTAATATAATATATTATATATAACTCTTTTCATGCTCATAAGTTTCTTGGAAATAAGTCAATCAGCATTAAAAAACAAAATAAATGACTAATCTACTAAAATAATCTTATTAGACTAAGACCAAAACGATCGATTAGTCGACTAATCAACTAAGAAGGGCCAGCTCTAGTAATCAATAGCTGGCACTTCTCCAAGCATTAAATATATTTTCAGACCCTGGTACCACTAGTGGGAGAAGTTTTGAGATATTTCACTTAAGTGAAAGTGACAATACAAGAGTTTAAAAATAGTACCTAAGTATTATTGGCAAAATTCTCTTAAAGTATCCAAAGTAAACGTTTTCATTATGCAAAAAAATAACCCCTGTGATTGTTATATAATATCATATATTGTATACAATGGTTCATTCAGGATCCGGGCGTATGAAATCACAGGAAACATCTAATGAAGACATAATCATCTAATCATGTCATTTTTAAGTGCACGTCTTCATTGACTCAGGGTTCCTGGACAAGTTTAGAGGATTCCCCCTTCTGCAGGTGCTGTTGTGTTGCAGGAAAACAACAGGGAGTTCACACCTGGGTCTCCTTGTCCTGAAAAACTCAACACGCAGCTCTTGTTATGCCCTGGTTGAGAATAAATTCACCTTTTGGGTAATCCAGTCAGCCTGAGCATAAGTCTGCTGCTCATGACGCACTGGCCGACTCGAGCCGTCCTTGTCCGCCGACTGCTGGAGGATCAGCTGCTCATCGCTGATGTCCAGTGACGTTTGCTTTGTCTTTTGATACGGGGAAACACCTTCAGTATAAAATAAACATCTATAACCACTCCTCCAGTATATATCATAATATCACATATTGTTCGGTAATTTTGCAGAGTAAGTAAAAACTTGAAAATGAGAACTGTAACTGAAAGGTAACAGAGTAATTATGACGCGGTCTTCCTTTTTTCTTGTGGAGAACTTTTGAATGTGTAACTTGCAGAGACTTTTCCTCAATAACATCACAGTCCTCAGCCAAGGCATGACTGCCACAGGGCTTAGCTCGCCTCCAAACTTTGGCCTCACTCGTCAGTGGCTTCAGAGCAGCACAAAGTTAGCTCTGTGTGGTTAGATAACAGATAATCACTGAGGAGTTTGGTCCTCTACTGTGAAGCTCAGTAGCTTCTCCACCCAGCAGCAGCTACTTAACCTTGTCTCTAAAGCTGCTGTTACCTAATGACAGAGCCTGTGTGGAGCCATGGGCTGGCTGATAGAAGGTGGCTCTCCAGTTCAAAGCCTCTTGGCGTTTGAGCAGACCAGACCTCACTGGTGCGAATGTGTGTGTATGGATGAGTGCAGAGTTGGGGATTGCTCTCCAGTCAGATCAATGTTGTGCAAACATATTAGTCAGAGGTTGCAGTGCTAGTTCCACAGTACTCACTGATGAGCCCTCACTTCTGTTAAGAGTGACTAACAATGTTGTCAGCTGCTTCGAGTCAATGACAGAGAATCATTGCATTACAATGTCAACATTTGATGCATGCATGTGTCTTGAATGCTTTCTGACATTTTTTACTTCTGTTATGTTTAATTTTTTAATTCAGAGAATAATTATATATGCCAGTGAGGTCAGGAGTTTGCTGACTCAGCAGGCAGGAGGACTTCTCAGTGTACTTTATAAGGCCATTAAGAAAATGCTCCCTGGAACATCGAGCTGTATAAGCTTTGTGGCTTTGACTTCCACTAATCACCTTAGGCAAAGCATGGCTCCCAATGTGCCTGCAAGGGAACACCTGTACTGGGCCACAGCAAATGGAAGGTGGTTATCGTCAACATAATCGCTATCTTCGTTATCATGCAATAGTCAGTAATAAATAAAAAATTTAAACAAATTTAAACAAAGGGAAGTCTGTTTAGCTTTATCATTTGAATCCCTGTAGGTTGCAAATATTCCTCATTAGGGAAAAACAACAGACAAGGCAGATAAAATACACATGATGCATGCAAAACTATCCTTAGAAAATGACAAAAAAAATTGTCAGGTGTTCTGCACTGTACAGCTGCACAAACATCTAATAAATCTAAATGTATTGATTATTTCCTTTATTTTAATATTTTTCAAATATTTTAATTGCTGCTTTAAGAGGTTTTATTTGTTTTTACTTCCTATTAGCATCAAGTGCTGCAAAATAAAAATAAAATAAAAGATACCGCTTTATTTTTCCTAAATAAAGCGGTATCTTAAAAATCATAAAACAGAGCAAAGGAAATATAGAAATTAGGAGATGTAAACCATAAATTAAATTAAATTAAAGCCATGAGGAGATACTAAATAAATACAGGAGAGTTTAATGTATGTGGAGAAAAAAAAAAAACATAACCAACAATAACTAGAAATAGAAAAGCTATTATTAGTTATATGCCAAAAAAAACAACTTCATTATTTCTTCATATTCCTGAGTTATGTAGGAAACATTATAAATCATGCCAACTTTACTATACTGCAAGAACTACATAACTACTGTTACTTTTCTTGGTATTATAACCATTTTAAATGCTCACATTTCTGTGTGAATGTTTGAACTAAATGCTAATCGCCGTCCAGGTGCCGGCCGGGTTCTCGTTGCCAGGACAACGCGGCCTCCCATTGGCCTCCGCCGCGTCACGTGATGAACACTCCTGACGTCAGCAGAGAGTCCGCTGGTCGAAGCGGAGTCTGAGCAGCAGAACCAGCCCGGTGGAGTCTGGTCTGAGAGCAGCCCGGACAAGACACAGCTCCTGTTTCCCGCCTCGTCCCTCTAACTTCTTACCGTTCGGCCCGGTGACGAGGTAATGGACAAGTAGAGACTTTTAACAGGCCCTTCACAGGAACTTAAACGCGAGGTAAGTTGTCGCTGTTGCTGTGTCCTCCCCTCCCTCGCAGTCTGTCCTCTTCCTGTTACTTTTTCTGGTTTTATTTATTTTGCTTGCAGCTCAGTGGAGGTGAGTTCTCAGGTTGAAGCTGCTGGTTTACAGCTCTTACGTCTGTGTAATGTAACAGAAATAAAAGTTGCATTTCAAGATGCTAGAAGCGGATAAAGCTTTACCTATATTTCTAATCGGATGAGGATGCTTCTTCTGTCCTAAATGAACCCCTCAGAGGAGCCAGTAGAGGTGCCTGCTGTCCTTGTATATACTTCATGTTTAATTGTAGAATATGTGAGTGCAGGAAGTGAAAAAGGAGTCCTCTTGCACCCACACAAGGCTGAGGAGTGAGGATGGGTATCTCATTTCAGCAAACACACATCAGTCAGTGGATTAAAGTAGGAGAGAGGAGGAAGCATTACTGGACACTTGGTCAAACGATGAAGTGGTGGTTCACCTTGAGAAGTGAGTTTAAATGTTTGATTCACTGTGAATGGACGCCTCTGATAGATGTCCTCTCATTATATACTCAGTGTACAGTAACAGTGTTCGTTTTCATGAGCTTACAATAGTGAGAGCTTCAGGGAATTGCGTGTTATGAAATAGTTCATAACAATCTTGAAACAAAGGCCTTGATAGGCCGTCAAAGAAGTCTGGCATTGCATCAATGCTGAACTTATCAAATAGTTGACTGAGTTTGACGATCTGTGTATCTATTAAAGTAATATATCAAGCAATAATGTTGCTGAACTCAAGGTGAGGTGTTTAAATTGAGAAGCTTTACGTTTCAGAAATGTTTTTAACTATAGGATAAAATCATTTATTCCATTATTTTTTTAGTCCTGGGCCCAAGGAGAGTCATCAAACTGCTAGTTTTATCTATAACAGTCCCTAATCCAAAGACACATTCAAAATAAAACAATTAGTGCTAAAGCAATTAATCAACCAATCAATCATTTAGCTTGTAGGCAAATTCTTAAAGGCATATACCAAGTAAAGATGTCATGTGTTTTTAAATGTGAGAATTTTATTTTACAGTATATAGACTAAATATATAAACCAAAATGACAAATGAATGAATAATGAAAATAGTCATAAGTTGCAACCCTACATTGAATTGATTTATCAGTGGATCATATCGGGTTCAGGTTTTCATTAGATCGTCAAGCAGCTAAAGTACGACTGAGGACTGAAGACAAGATTGCTGCCTCTGAAAGTGGCTTGTAGAATCAAGAGGCCCTGTGCAAATTTACTTTTTTTTTGGTGGCTTGTAGTAAGTGAATGCCACCAGTTTGGTTTTGATGTGGGATGTAAACAAGAACCTGTCATGGCTGAATTTCCTCTTGCGGTCCGAGTGGACGATGAAGTGAAAAGAAGAACTGTGACTTCAACGTGCTTAATGTATTTTTTAGGAAATTTTAACTAAAGCAAAAGTGAAATACTCCTGTCCAGCTCTTCTCATAACCTCATGCAGCCAACACAACACTGCAAGATAGTTTAATGACCTGCAGAGGTGCTGACACGAGGGTGGAGTCGAGATAATAGCCCCCTTGGTGTCAAAAGCGTCCCTCCAAACATTTCAAGATGGTGAACTCTTCCAAACATATGCTAAATTTGAACAGATGTTCTATTTTTGTATGCGTGGGTTTGTTTTGGGGCCGGTCTGACCACACTGGCAGCATCCTCTGTAGTTATGCTCGTCTGTGCAGAAGTTGCTGCACTTTTGAATTGAGTTCGACCTTTTTTTAGAGGAAGCAGACGGGGAAAGTGATTGGGAGTAAGCAAGGATGAGTGGAGGATTAAACTGAAGGAGGACGAAGCAAGAAAGAGCTTTAAATGCTGAGATAAAGACATAGATTTTGGCCTTTCACACAGATAATGTTTGGATAGAAAGCAACATTTCCCACATGCTGTGCAGCAGATATCACTTGCAGAGAAGGGTGGGGGTTGTTTAGTCATTGGACAGATTGACGTTTCCATCTCTGTAGCCTTTGTGTGTACAACAGGCTGTTTCAGAGAGAGGCACATTTAGATATTCAGTGCAAAGTAAACAGCACTCTGCTTGTGCAATCAGTGACAATTTGCTGTGAGTGAGTTTGTGTGTGTGTGTGTGTGTGTGTGTGTGTGTGTGTGTGTGTGTGTGTGTGTGTGTGTGTGTGTGTGTGTGTGTGTGTGTTGTGTGTGTGTGTGTGTGTGTGTGTGTGTGTGTGTGTTTATCCAATCCTGAGTCTGTTGCAGCTCTGCCTGCCTTCTAGCAGCTTTTGTCACTGGCACATTTTTATTTTTTATTTTTTTTTAATCTTGTTCTCTTTCGCTCCCTCATAATGGTTTCTCTGTCATGAATGTGGTTTTCTGCAGCGTCTTGACGCACGAAGCTCTCCGGCTGACAATGGCAGCTCATGTGTGCTGCATTATGATGAAGTTGCTGCCTTGGGTTTGTCAAAGGATGAATGGAATTTAGAGAAGTGAAGACATGCTTTATGAATTATCAAGCAAATAAACAGTTTTCCAAACATGTTGTAATTCCCGTATTCACATTTGAAGACTGCTGTAGAATAAATAATTAAATATCCAGGAAAACAAAACCCAGTCAATTGTACCAATATTTGAGTCGTATTGACAGTTGTGTTGGAGAATTTACCAATAATCACATTCCACTGATGTCCATTGAAACGACAGATAGTGGCAGTAATGAAGAATTATGATAAACACAAATATTAAGGAAGTGTAAGAGTAAAGTGTGACAGTTTTTAAGCTGTTGCTATGAATGTTTTTGTTTTAAGCCCGATTTGATCTTCAGCCTCAGATTGTTGTGAAACTGTCTGTGTTATGTTATTTTTTTATTAAAGACCTTAAATAGGTTTCAGATTGTGTTCAAATTGCTTTTGTCTTACCATCAGTCCCAAAAGTTGATTGACAAATGACCAAACCTCAAAATAGTTAATTTGGGTCAATCATTAATCCACAAAATGTTTCAGCTCTAAACCCAGATGATGTATATGTCACAAGAACGAACAAAATCTTACTTTCACTTTTAGTTGTGGCAGTCTTTTACATGTATCTCTGTTTGTAATCGTTTTGCTAATACTTTTTGTCTTAGTTGCAGCTGTTCTGCTCTGCTGAAGATGTTAGTTTCTTCAGACAGACTCTGGTACATATCGGACCAACAGTAGGCCAGCCATGACCTTACACTAAATAACACAGGAGATAGAGTTGCTTGCAGATATTCAAGGAGCCCTACAGCACGCTGCACTGAACAGAGCTCGTCACGATACTTGAAACGTGAGCGCGGGTTGCTCCCAAAGCTATGCAGAGCTGCGCTTGATGGTGGTTTTAAATGTGCTGCTGATCAGACATGGGATTGCAAATGGGCAGCAGCAAGAGGACGGTTAAAGAGATGGATGTGTGTGGTTGTGCAGAGATGTTGAGGAGCGCCACAAGGCATTATTTTTAGATTGCATAAAATTTGAGCCGAAATGGCACAAGTAGGAAACCAACAAGCATGTCACCTCGTAGTTCACATGTGCCACACTTCGGAGAGTAATAACTTTCACATTTGAACCCTTTTCTTTTTTATTGTACTGTTTTTTTACTATCCAAGTTTTATGTGGCCAACACTAGAGGCTAGTTTCAGTTGGTTTGAATAGTAACTGCCAAGACATGACAGTCATGTGCTCAACATACTGAAGGTGGAGTCCTTAGTTGCTCTCGTGCTGCGAAATTTAAGTTTGAGGTTAAAAGAGTGGTCTCGAGTTGAGTTTTTGATGTGCTGTAGGATCTCAGTAGTGTTCGTAGAAGGTTTGCAACCATGTCAGTTTTTGTCATCCTGCACTATACATACAAATGCTTTAATCACACTCATGTTTAATCTCTGGCATAGCATTTAGAGTCACAGTTATGACAACAGCCAACATAGTTTTTGTGTTTAAACAGCTATCTAACTGCATTGACAAGTTCTCCACCTACCAACAATTTGATTTAATGTACACACTCAAGCTTTGGAGGACATTCATGGATTTTACATAAGGAAAATACTAACATATATTTGTCACCTTTTTGTGCATCAACTAAAAGACCACCTAAAGATGTTTTATTTTAGTTGTTGATTAAGTAATTTCTTTCACCAAAAAGTGCTAAAGGAAGTGTGAGTTTTTAATGGTTTCTTTTAATGCTTCTGCAAACCAGTTGTTGAACTCTGTTAATCAAACACTCAACGCTGAGCTCTTTCAAAAAAACCGATGATGCAAAAGGGATTACTCGCTTAAATAGTGGAGAAGAAAGAGAGTTGTTGTGCTATTCCAGTCCTCAAAATCATGTGTCTGTGTGGGGTGTATCCTAAAAAAGGAAATCAAATTTGAGTCTGACCGGAGCTGCTTCCTCTCAGGTTTGTTCCAATTTGTTCTCAGTTTTTAAATAAATTATAACAGCTGAGATGAAAATTAATTATTAAATTTTGACCTTTGGGTGAATATCAGATTGCAGATCTTGCAGGTCCGATAATTGCTTGCCTGTTTGGTGGAGAATGACTGGGCTCAGCACTGTAGCCTGATCACAGACGGATCACGTTGCATTATGAATGTATCATTCATAAACTCAATATCTGTCATCGGGTCTCTTTCAGTAACTCTGGCTCTCTCTTGGCCTCCCTCTGGCTTTTTTTCAGCTGTCTCTGTGTTCTGGGATTATCTGTGGGTTAGTTGGGTTAAGATTTACCTGAAGGATATAAATGGAGACTTCTTATGTAACGTAAGGAGGCTACGAGATGTTCTAGGATGAATGTCGTGTCTAGGGCCTTTGACTCAAGCAGCAAATGAAGGAGTCAAACGTTCAGCTGATGCATTACAAAAGCTTTGGCTGCAAGTGATGGTCAACAGATTCACATTTTGTAGGTTGTTTACTCACAACTTATTATTATTTCCATAATCTAGTTATCTGATGATTATTTTCTTGATCAATCTATTAACTTCTTAATAAAATCATCATATATTCTCACTTGACTTATTCACATTCATATTACCTGTTCTGTAGACCAACAGTTGAAGTTAAGTCAGGAAACATTTCCAAGTAATATATTCTATTTAGGCAAACACTGATTCCTTGAGCAATTTTGCATTTGTTTTTAATTGATAAAAGGGTTGAAGCATGTTTATATTCGTCAAACTAAGGTGTCGAACAAGTTCTGTATTGGTATCGAGGCTCAGAGAGGTGCACCAATATTGAAAAAGACAAATCAAATGCAACTTATCCCTGACAGATTGCTTTACTGCTTTTGTCTTTCAAACCATTCAAATTAAAAAAATATGAAAGCTGAACAATGAGTTGATTAAAATGAATCTGCAACTATTTAGATCTTTGACCTTTGAATATGTCATCTTGGTGCAGTTTTACTATTCTCTCTCATGCTAAAACCAAAAGCAATTTATCAAGAAAAAGATCAGCACGCCCTCATTTTTTTATTTTTTAGTTATTGTGGATTTTTTTACTTTTACTTTTGTTACTTATTTACAATATTTGTTTTACTATGTCTCTTCTTTGCGCTATCTCTATGCTGCTGTAATCCTGTAAATTTCCCTGCTGCGGGACTAATAAAGGATTATTCTATTTTATCTTATCTTAATACTATTTCATGGAAATGAAAGCATAAGGTTTTCTTGATGTGTTGCTGAATATGATGCAGCATCGTTGCATGGTAAATCTGTCTCAAAGTCCAGCAGGTGGATCTTGTCCTCTGCTAAACGTCTCCAACACTGAACAACATGTTTGTCCTGTCGGTGTTATTGGAAACTGAAAGTGGCAGCCTGTCTTCTGCTGGATTATGCCACCTACCTCATCTCAGGCCTGTTCTCCTCTCAGACGCACTCACGAGGTTAAACAAGTGTCGTTGTCCTTTACCTCATGAGATGCTAGAGGTAGAGACTTGGCTCGACCACGTGACCTGTCCACTTGTCAAAGCCTCTCTTATGTAACTATGCCATCAAAGGTCTGCCAGCAGCAGGTAAGAGTCTTAACGGTTAATTGTAGGCAGTGATCTCTGAGAGCCAGATATAGCTGAGTTCTTAGGGATGACTAGTTGAAGGGATGTTCAGTGGAGGTCTGAGCTCTCATCACAACATTTTTTTTTTTTATCATTTTAGATACAGAAACCTTCCACCAGGCGAGATAAAGAGCGATGGAGTGTATTGTTGGCACACAACAACTTACATTTCTTCCCTTTCTTTTTTTTACTGTACACATGGAGCGCTACATGTATGTCTGTGGACTTTTGGGAGGGAAATGAAAAACCCACATAGAAACTACACCCAGCTGTGTGGTCTGAAAAACTAGCATAACATTTTTTAACAAGTGAGATACTGTCCTTGTAGTAATGACAGAGCACACAGTGTGGGATTAAGACCAGTGCATTGCACACAATAGAGCTGCAACTAATTGTTATCATTATCATTAATCATTTTTCCATTAAATGTCAGAAAATAGTGACAATTGGTCAATTATATTACATTATTGTAAAGCCAGTAAGAGCAACACTA
This sequence comes from Anoplopoma fimbria, assembly GCF_027596085.1. Lineage (NCBI taxonomy): Eukaryota > Metazoa > Chordata > Actinopteri > Perciformes > Anoplopomatidae > Anoplopoma > Anoplopoma fimbria. Next base: position 6,216,133 of record NC_072458.1, read on the forward strand.
ATCAACCTTCCCTCCCTCATGTAGAATAATGCGGAGAGAAACATTTCTGTTTGTATGAATAGTGAAAGAAGTCTGTATGATTAGAGCTGCAGCTAAAAGCAAACAATTAAACAAGCTGTCAGTCTGCACAGAAAGTGTAATCAAACGCTATTGTGAATCAAAGACAGCATGTAAGGTATTATGTATGTTTTTCGGACAACTTACTGATAAAAACAAGAGTGAATGGATGATCAGTTATCATGACAACGCAGCCTCAATAATCATGGAAATGCTCCACAATCCATTAAACAAATTAAAATGCAAATTGCAGAGTATGTGGCGGTCCCAATCACTGCATGTGTGTGTGTGTGTGTGTGTGTGTGTGTGTGTGTGTGTGTGTGTGTGTGTGTGTGTGTGTGTGTGTGTGTGTGTGTGTGTGTGTGTGTGTGTGTGTGTGTGTGTGTGTGTGTGTGTGTGTGTGTGTGTGTGTGTGTGTGTGTGTGTGTGTGTGTGTGTGTGTGTAGGGTAAACTGACTGAACTGGTTTTAAATCACTGCGTTTTTATGCATTTAGACTTTGAATCAGAGAATATATATATATTCTCTGATTCAAAGAATATATATATATTCTCTGATTCAAAGTCTAAATGCATAAATCAGAGAAGAATATATATATATATATATATATTTTTTTTTTTTTTTATTTATATAGTTTAGTATTTGTTTATTAACAATGTTTGTGTATTGTGTTTTGTATAGATTATCTTCAAATCTGTGTCAAAAACAAATTTCTCCTCTGGGACAATAAGGTTGAAGTTGAATACAGGAGAAGACAAATGTAACTTTCTTTGTGTACCGTATTTTCCGCACTTAAAAGCCTTTAATTTTCTCAGAAAACGACAGTGCGCCTTATAATCCGTAGCGCCTTATATATGGATTAATTCTGGTTGTGCTTACTGACCTCGAAGCGATTTTGTGTGGTACACGGCGCTCTGTCAACATGTTTTAGTACGACTTTGGTAAACTACAAAGCCGCACCGCTTGCAGCATTACGGCTACCGTAGTCAGGAGCGTCGCGGAGTAATACATACTGTGCTTCACCATAATATTACAGTGTGTGTGTATAAGGACCCCAACATGGCTCCTGTCAAGAGACACGCTTACGACGCGGACTTCAAACTCAAGGCTATCAGTCACGCAGTAGAACATGGGAATAGAGCAGCTGCGAGAGAATTCAACATTAATGAATCAATGGTACGGAAGTGGAGGAAGTTTGACTGACTGACTGTTTTGTTTCGCTTAATGCGCCTTATAGTCCGGTGCGCCTTATATATGAAAAACGATCGAAAATAGACCATTCATTGACAGTGCGCCTTATAATCCAGTGCGCCCTATAGTGCGGAAAATACGGTAATCTTAAAGTAACCTGGTTTCAAACTGTATTTTCACGGTTCTTGCTGCTACATAAAAGCTTCTATCAGGGTCATATCGGCAGATCTAATCGTACAAGTGATTCAGTTGCTAAATCAGCTGAAAAGTTTGTGCTGGCTTGTTTAAGTTTTACACTCTGACAAAAACAGGAAAACTTTTCAAATGATGATGATTCTGTTATGGATAATACACAGGCTTCTCCCCAGGTAAAGACATATTTCCTGACTTCTGCTCTGGTTGAAATAGCAGTCCATTTAGGTGCTTTAGAGCTACTGTATTGTGCATGCTGAGTCACTGGACTCTTACTGGGACACTTTGACAATGGAAACTAGTTAATCCTGTGCGCACCCACCTGAGAAGAGATCTAATCAGGTCGAATTATTGAAAACACTTGTGTCGGTGCACCATGGGTTCGTTTGTAGGCCTTCAAATGCAGATGTTGGGAACATTACAATTGTAGATTTATTCGGGCTGCAGCTAAAGATTATTTTCATTATAGATTTAACCTGTGAATTATTTATGTTAATCGTTTGGTCAATAAAACATGAGAAAACATTGACAAATGTCATTAAATATCTTGTTTACTATAATGAAAGATAAAGAAAAGCAGGAAATTCTCACATTTGGGAAACTGGAACCATCAGATTTTTAGTGCGATTAAACGATTAAAAGAAGGATCAAAATAGTTACTGATTTAGCTGATACCTTTGGGTTTAATGTTATATTGTAAACAGTCCCCATGTTCCCCCGCTCAGGTTTAGACAGTTTGCTTCTTTCTAATTTAAAGTCAGACACACTTCCAGTTTGTGTATCCACCGTTCACATTAAACCCCCTGCTGTGTAGCTGCTGATGTCTCTAGTTCCAGGAGTGATGAGTATGTAAACAGGTGTTAATCTTCTTTTCACGCTGCTCCAGCATTCACGCCGGCATTGAAAGGAACTCATTAGAGGTGGCTGCCACATTGCTAGAGCCCATTGTTTACTCTGAGTTAATTAAAAGATTAAAGCAGGCTGTTTATGGAACACACAAGTGTGAAACAACTGGAAAAGAAGACAGAACTTGAATTAGCAGTTAACCAAACTACTGCCTTTATACCTAAAGCAATTTGTGCTTCCAAGATCCTCTATTTCCTGTCGAGTTTGTCGCTAAAGCAGCATACAGTCACATTAGTTAGACTGCAAAATTGAATGGCATCATGGCTTAGGGTAGGATAAGTTAGTAAGTTCTTACAATGTCATTTGTTTCTTTACATTTTATGAATTATCCCTCTTATATTTTAGTTATGGGGTCTTTTAACAATGTATGAGATGCCACAAACGTCGACCGGAAACACAGAGGTGATCGATCTTTATTTCCCTTCCTGGAACAAACTACCTGTAAAGTAATTTGCTTTGGCCTGACCTGACATTGCTGATGTTATCTGTCATTATCCTCGACTAAGCTTAGAACAGCTTCCCTCCTCTTTAGCCTGGAGAGCTCATCTAGCAGTCTGACCGGTGAAAGTGCTAAGCACATTAGCTGCAGGGCTGCGTCACTTCTCGAGTGTTCAGGCTCTCTGTTCAGTTTCTGCAACGACTAATTCAGAGGAGTGCGATTTTTATCAGACAGGCCACCAAATTGTATCAGCTGTGTGGCAATCGTGCATATTCATGATGCACTTGTAAAGCATATAACAAGTCAAACTGTCCTTGAGGTTAACTACATATATCTACATCTTTTCCTGCAGGTTACATTTCAAAAGCTAAATAAAAACCCAAACTAAGTTGATTAACTATCTCGTCTATTAATACAGAGGATGTGTATGTGTTTGTTGATGCATTAGTATCTTAGTTTCTGCAGGAAATGGAACGTGCATCTGCAGAGATGCACGCTCACACCAGTGAATGTGCTACACTAGAACTTAATCTACCTGATTTTCTATCATCTAGTCATGTGAGGCTTTTGTGTTAAAGTTTATTTGCATTTTTTAATGAAACAGCAACAAAAGATAAGTGCAGTTGAGATAAGACCCCAACTGTCATTCTCGCCTTAAAAAAGACTTAATGAAAGAAAAAACTACAAGTTTGATAAGTGACAGTGAAGCTAATAAAAAGAGATGATGCAAAGAAAACCCCAAAAACAAAAAAATGTATAATCCACAGTTTGTGTTAAATACTGTGGGTGCCATCATTTACATTTACCCTTTTTAGTCCAGTAATAGGCGCCACTTTGACATCCCCTAACTCCTTATAGGGTTTCCCAAAGGAAATGATTTTGCAGCATCTCATCTTGTAAGTAATTTAGTTGGTAGATGATATATACAACCTAGTTTTTAGCAGCGGAAGAGGCAGATATTTCCATCAGGAACTGGTAGACACCAAAAACAGAGCAGCAAGGAGAGTTAATATTGAATAGAAGAGATAATATGTCAATGTTACAGTGTCTTACAAGTCTTTTAATTTATTTTGTATTGGGTGTTTATACTACTGTTGTATACCTCTTGTAACAAAAAAGCTCAAGGTCATTTCAGATTATTTCTAACATCATTTATCGCTCTCCGTCTCCCTTTCTCTTTCTTCTTCACTGTCAGCAGTTTAAATCGCCGCTGCCTTCCCGTCACCCACAGCCTGAACAGAAACAGCGACCATGGGCAAACAAAACAGCAAGCTCCGTCCTGACGTCATGCAGGACCTGATGGAGAACACGGACTTCACCGAGCATGAGATCATGGAGTGGTACAAGGGCTTCTTGCGGGACTGCCCCAGCGGCGCGCTTTCCATGGAGGAGTTCAAGAAGATCTACGCCAACTTCTTCCCTTACGGAGACGCCTCCAAATTCGCAGAGCATGTCTTCCGCACTTTTGACGCCAACGGAGATGGGACTATAGACTTCAGGGAGTTCATCATCGCCCTGAGTGTGACCTCTCGCGGTCGGCTGGACCAGAAGCTGAAGTGGGCGTTCAGTATGTACGATCTGGATGGGAATGGATACATTAGCAAGGCAGAGATGCTGGAGATTGTAACGGTGGGTTTACTGTTGTGGTCTAGAGTGGTATTTGTTTTGTTCTGTTTTGGTTCCTGCTATCTTTATTTCCCTCCATCCTTTGTTCTCTCAACTTGTGCTTAGCTTCATGTAGCCCTCAGTCTTCCATTGACCATTGCACGCCGTCATGGTAACACCATGTTCATTGGTCCTAAAAGTTTTTCTGCATTGAAGCAGCATTTTGCTCAGCCACCCACACAGCTCCTGCTACATCACATATCCGTCTGCTTCTGCGTTCTGCACCATTGGACTGCCCACAGCGGGAAAGCCAGCCGCTATGTAATTTTAGAAACCAGCAGTTCTTCTCTGGCCCTCAGACATCTCTAAATAAGACTTGACTGTGGTGTATTTCTAGATGGGTGTTGTCCTCCTCTGATCATCATATTGACTCAGTGCTGCATCCAGCAGCTGTGCTGTTTTAGGAAGAGCCGTCCCCCCAGATTGTTTTCTCAGCAGCTCCAGTGTTGCTTTACAACAAATAGTCTCACACAGGCTCCTCCTCTTATTGGATAAATGGTTCAGACACACACACAAACCAGCCATCCCTCACACATGTGGTTACATTACACATCGCGGTGCTGAATAGAGCAGAGCGCCAAAGAATGTGTAATCCAATTCTCCAATCAGTGTCCTTTATTTATACTGTGTCTGTGTATAGTGAGCATGTTTGTTTATGTGTAGGGAGGCTTTGATACTTTGGCAACATCTCATGATTATTTTCATTATTCATTCATCTATTTATTAAGTTATATTCACTGATGTTTTAAGATTAAAGGAGTTGCTGCAGCTCCTTCAGCACCCCCTCTTCCAACGTTTATGAAAAGTTGTAAAATATGCCCAACACATTAACCCATGATCCAAGGTGATGTTGTCAAATTTCTTGGTGGTTCTGACCAACAGTCTGAATCCCAAAGATACAGATCCAGTTACAGCATACACATCACAGAAAAACTACAGAATCATAATATTCAAGAAACTGTAACATGTTTTTTTTGCCTGAAATTATTACTTAAAATTATTAAAATGAATAGAAATGTTCAGCTTTTGTGCAATAATAACCCCTACTGCAAATTATTTGCTGATTGTCGAATTGAAGTTTCTGCGACCTTCTTTTCTTAGCACCAAAATATCAATATCATGGCCTTAAGATAATCAAAATTGTCTCTGTGTAAGGACAAAAAAACATACTCAGGCATTTCTATTTATTATTATTATTTGGTAAATTGTTAGATGAACATAAATGTTATTCATCATAATTAACTATTCCTTTATCTACTACAAAAACCAAACATTAGATTACCAATTTGTCTTATTATAACATGTAATAACAAACTTTAGGTTTTGTAGCTGATGTCAGACTTTAATTGATCAACAAAAAAATGAATACTTAACTTATGTACACAGCTCCTCTGGTGCATTGCTGTTTTGACATACAAACTCTTCTCATCATTATGAGGAATACTTGATAAGTACTAAGGTTAATGTGTAATGGAGTATTAATAAATACTATCAGTTTCAGCCTTTAAAGTTCTCAGAAACCTTAAACAGTGAAGCAACTTTTCTTGATTTATCGTCTATTTAAAAACCCACACGTTCATCTTTTAGACATGAATACTTCCTGTTTGTTTCAGGCCCAAGAGATAAACATAAATGAAAGTAATCCTTTATCTCTCTTCCGCCTAGAGGAGATACGTTGATTGATGGGTTGTTTATATATTTCACTGCACTTTTCAACAATTCAGCTGACGCAGCCTTGCAGTTTTGCTTCTGGCTGGAATAACTGATCTGACTGCATCTCTTTATGGTTGTATTTATCGCTGGATGTTTTTGACTGATTTATATACTATTTTAAATGCATTGCACCCACCTTTACATATTCAAGCTTTAATGAAAGCAGATTATTTAGGATGATTTAACTCACCAAAACAACCATTTTAACAGTCACAAACATTAGGCTTCTTTATTGTGTTTATGATATCTTCCTCTCTGTTCCCTCTGTATTCAGGCTATTTACAAGATGGTTTCCTCCGTGATGAAGATGCCTGAGGATGAGTCCACACCTGAGAAACGCACAGACAAGATATTCAGACAGATGGACACGAATCGAGACGGTAAGCCTTCCTCAGACTGCCTCCAAATCTCCTATAGTGTTTTGCTGCCTACTGAACTCATTATTAATCCTACTACACACAGGAGATTATGGGCTGATTTCTTGGAATATAGCCTAACTTTAAGTGGAAAATCTGTCACCACTTTAAAACACTTGTCAAATTCTATAAACGCATTCTAGCAGTCCAAGTTGAAGCCTTTTAAATAAAAATGAATTAACTGAAAAAAATGCTATATTGCTATAAATATAATCTAAAAACCTGATTAAATAACTTTAATAATAAATTGTCACCTTGTTTTCATAATGAATTAACTGATAATCTGTGTCTCTCTGTCTCACTTTCTCTTTCTTAGGTAAACTGTCCCTTGAGGAGTTTGTTGAGGGAGCGAAGAACGATCCCTCCATCGTCCGGCTGCTTCAGTGTGATCCCAGTGGTGCTGGGCAGTAGGAAACTGGACTTTTTTACCATAGCAGTTTTATTAATCTAACACATTTTCAAAATCTTTCCCAGCTGACCCACCTGAGATTGTTGACATTTGATCACTTGAGCTATAGAGGCACATGCATGCATGCACACACACACACACACACACACACACACACACACACACACACACACACACACACACACACACACACACACACACACACACACACACCTAGTCAACATGCACCTGTACATACTGCAAATACCAAAGCCTGCTACATATATAATCCTTCAGCGCCCACATGCACATACTACATGTGCCTCTATGCCTGGTCAGAAGATGCAGACAACAAAGATACACGGTACAAATATAACTCAATGGACTAAAATCCCATCAAAGACTTGTTAAACACTGAATCTAATGTGTTATCTCTGTCTGAGAAGACGGCCAGCGAGGACGATCCAACTGATTTCTGAGGTACTTTGAGCCGAATCCAAGTTTGCTGTTTTTTTGTCTATTTGTTTTTGTTTTTTGAAAGCGTAATTTCTTATTTAACGGCAATCATGCTCATTTTGTTCCCTTTTAACTGACTCTGGTTGTTGAGTGATGACGGACAGATTCTCACAGAGGATTGCAACCTAACTCCATGTTAACACTGAATGAAATTAAGTATGTGAGTATGGGACGACAAGTGTTCACAGCTTACAGTATCGCTAATGAAGACGGGAGATCCGGGAAGTTTAGTTTTTAACCATAGAAGAATTTTAGAAAGGATAAAAGCTTTTTTTTTTTTTTAATATATTTTGGGGGAATGTTACATAAAATTAAACCTGACTCGGATTTCTAAATTAAGGGGAATATTATGACTGCAGATACGAACCATCTGTTCTTTTCAAAGTGACTTTTTATTCACATAAACACATAAACACATACCTTCACTCTACAGATGAATACATGAACTTGACATATGCATATAAACCGAACTGTGATTCTCTCCTCAACTATGGCTCAACAAGTGTATAAGCAAAAAAAAGTTAGATGTTATATGGATTTATAGTACGTCACTTATATATTCTTTTACTTTCCGATCACATTGTAGCGATTTTCTGCGATGGAAGAAATTCACTTTTAAAATTTTGACGTATTAATTATTGGAATGTGAAGATAAATATTTTATTTTCTTTAACTTGACAAATATGATATGAAAGAAAGTTGTACAGTATATTCACTCATATTTATGCTAGAGATGATAAAAAGGAGAGGACCACACATATCGCTATGCATTCAGCTTTGAATACCCACAGCTACAGTTAGTCTATGTAGTTTCTTATTTCCCTTTTGAAAGAGAAAACAGTAACAGATCTCAGTTTGATCCCAAGCAGCCCCTCTGCTGACTTCATATTTCCCAGAAAGGCAGTTAAAATTGGCAGTCATTCAGTTTTATGTGCACATTTTGTGCAAATGTGACATCTCTTGAAGCTGCACAAAAATTGAAATACGAATATAATTGTAGACAATTTGAGCACTACTGTGACAATGGAGATAAAATATATTTTTTGACTTAGACACAGTAACACACCACTAACAGAACGCTGACGTTGGTAGCGAGTAACAGCAGTATCCACCAAACCTCACTGTGTTTTTGTAGGATTTAGTGATAGCTCTTTACTGCTTCCATTCTGCTTTATGTTCACCTACCTGTACCTGCTGGTCTGAAAACACCATGAGGTGCAGTAGTCTTCTCAGGCAGATGACTGATGACTTTGGGGTAAACAAAAGTTGTGATAAATTCTCTGCTCATTTCAAGAAGGTGATCAGGTGCGTCAATCCCACATTTCACTTCAATAGCATCTTGTGGTCAAGTGCCAAATATAGATGATTAAATAAAAGAAGAAAAAAATACAGTATTGTATCCATTTCTACTGTACAGTTGTTACCTGTCGAACAAAAACTTTGTCGCTGTATCATTTTGTAGATTTTGTATTGCATTATGTGTTTTGTGTAGAATTTCCATTTTGTTGTTCAAATAAATACAAAATTGGAAAATGGCTTATTGTCTTTCTCATATGTATTTAGACATGATGTACAATGTAATAAAGACATACTTTCATTACTAAACCAAACCCCAGCTCTGCCACGGACTAGACTGCTAAAGCAAGAGAGCTAACACTAAAGCTAGCTGGAGAGATAAGCACTCCCTAAGCCCTGCTAAAGCTAAATACACTTTTTCTAATTGAAAAATAACCAATTCGATTAATTATTTCTATTTAGTTTGATAACCCACATAGCCAATGAGATGGTAGCAAAAACGTAACAAATTTGGCTCAAAAGTAAGTAATTTAGCCTAGCTTAGCAGAGTACCAGAGTAACTGCCATCACAGCTGACTGGTGGAATTCATGTGATTTAGTGTAGTACCTTAAAACACACAAAATGAAGGAATTACCCCCGCTCCATTTGTTAAAGTGTGTCTGCCAGCATGAAAACATCAACTCTCTTTTTTGTCATGTTTGTTGTTTGAAATCTGTTCTTCTCTTTGACCGTATACCTGCTTACCATCAATTGCAATTGTTTACGTTAGCATTTAATTCAAAGAAACTGGTTCCTTATGTACAGCGGCCTATGATAAAGCCTCATAGAAGCTCACTCAAGTTGATTTACCAAAAATGACAGATCTATATTTATACCTTTTATTCATTTTCCAACACAGCCAAACACATGAGGCCAAGTGCCATGTGTCACTTGACAGAAGTTAACAGTATTTTTAAATCATTACCATCTCATGTTAGGTCCTACAAAGAAACACTTTGGCTATTTGTTGACAGGTTAGTCGTAGGAACATGGCTGAAATATAGAAAACATTTACAAACTTGCGTACTTTTAGAGAGGGTGACTATAGACAAAGTCACTGAAATGTAACGTACTTGAATCCTCGGATAAATTGCTTAGGAAATGCAAAACATTGTCATTAATAAATAATAACACAACTAACAAAAACAAAGTCTGGCATGCAAAGAAGCTAAGTTAAGTAGGACAAACTAATTCCAGCTACATACAGTACATCAGGCAATTCATGAGGCTACTCCTGATGTGTTATTTGGCAAAAAATAAAAGACTGTACAGAAAAGTAAAACTTTCTTTATACGATAAAAACATTCAGCAAAAGTGGAGGGCACTGACCTGTACTCCATCATTTCACATCACAATATAGGGGATGACTACGACTATAGGAAGTAAATATAACCAGTTCATAAGATTTTTTTATTAAGTCCTCTTTTTATTAGGGCCGTCGTCCTCCGGCACAGAAAATACGACTTGCTTCATAAAGTCCTTAAGGGCCTGAACAGTGTCAGAGAGGGACGAGGGGTGTCGACGTTGACCTCAGAGTGTCTGACTAACGCCACCAATGGACTGTCTCCAATACGGCCAGTCAGCCTATCAGCCAATCGATAGCAGCCTCGTAAATTTCAGCCAACCAGCATTCACAGCGTCTCTTTTGTCTCAACGTGCAGTCCTTAGAGGCGGCTGACGAGCGGTCAGATCTCCATAAGAGTGATCTTGTAGGAGTCTGCGTAGCTGTCGATGTTGAGGATGAAGGTGTCTTCGTTGGAGTAATGCTCGATGATGTTATCGTCCATGTTCACCAGGATCCTAAGACAAAAGACATTAAAGTTTAATTTCATACGCTTGACATAAGGCTCCTAATAGGCCTTAAACAGGAATCTGTTTCCTCACTCACCCTTTTTTACTTTTCTTGTACACGTTGGCTATCCTCTCTGTGGCCACGCCGTACTTCTCTGATATCTACGAGTGACAGATTAAAGCAGTTTGTAAACAGTCGCTCTGCAGCAAATAAATTGTGCTTTTTAGCTCATTTGGAGCCACTCACAGCATCCATTAGGCCTCTGAGCGTGGGAGACTTCAGCATCAGAGCGTCAAACACCTCGTCCGTCTCCTTTCTTACGTACAACAGCACTGCAGAGAAAGGAGGAATAATAAACCTTTTACTATTAGTTTATGTCATCTATACACCTGGGTTTGGAGCAAATATAATGCAACAATGTGAATATTAGATTCTGCTTTAACAGACTGTCAGACTCTTTAAAGTGGCAATATACACATTTTTTGATTTAATTTATCATTTTGGAATAAATGTTGATTGGAAAATGTAGGGGCTAGAATAATTACACCATCTGTGTTTAGACTGGTAACCCTATAAGCTTTGCTGTCACTATGCAATCCTGATCAGGTACGATCTCCTGTGGAAAATGAAGGCTCAATTTATGGATCAAAGGAAGTGCGTCAATCATTGCACAACAAAAACAGGAATATAAAAGCGCCTAGTCATCAGTAGCTATCCCCAGTTACCAAAGAGTATCAATGTAAGTTCTTTGCAGATACCTTAGCAGCAGAAATGGCGAACGGTAGAACACTCAAAGGGTGTCCCGTGTTATTGGTTTCCTCTGTTTTACATCATTGTATATTGAATATCTTTGGACTATTTCCTTGCTGCCTGAGGACATCAACTTGGGCTGTATTTTTTGACATTTATCCCTAGTTAAAAAGAGATAAAAGAAAGAAAGATATGCGGTAGAGGAGGCACCCATCTTGTACCTCTCTTGTGTGTCTCCTCTTTGATCTGTTTGTGAGGTGACGAACACAGATCTTCATCTGACGGTCTGAACATCCTCTTCACCAGCACACTCCTGGTGAAAGCACACAATAACAAACGTGTCAGGTGCCATAAACGTGTTCATTGTGTTTGCATTTGTGGTAACACACACTTCTTCTGCATCTGTTTGGTCGGTATCTGTACCTGCTCTCATTTGCATACTTTATATTTGTATGATGTAAATAAAAATGTTCCTAAAAAAGGCACACTCACCCTTCTCTCTCGATCTCCTCTGTGTTGAAGGTAAACACCTGCAAATGAAGTATTACGTATTTAAGCTTTATGCACAAATAAAAACATGAAGTAGAATATTTAATTATACTGATGTATTATTCTAAGACAGGAAGACCTTTTCTTAAATAATTAATTACTTAAATTAACTTAAGTTTTCATTCTGCATAAACACAGCCACTGTGACTATTAATGTGGAACATGATTACATTGTTAATACTGATGCATCAATGTGTAGGCAGCATTTTATTGCTGGTTAAGATGGAGCTAGTTTGAACCAGTTTGTATACTATTACAGTTGGTAGTTTAGCCTTGCGGTTCCCAACCAAGACTTGACAGGATAATCACTTCATTGGTAATCAAGTCATCATACGTTACACCTACATAAAATCAGTGAATCCCAGACAGAGGGTTACCCTTCTCAATGGATTGATTGTGCTAACAACAAGGCCAGAAAATACCTAGATAAACTTTAATGAAGTTATTCATGTGTGTCCATTTCCAGAATTTCTCCTTTGATTGGTAAAATTAAATATATAGTTTAAAAAATATATTACTGAAAATAAAATATTTTATAGTTCAGATGAAGAAAATTTGAAATTTGTTCAGACCCCAGGCTCTTTTTGTCTACAAGAGAGGCAAACAATCTTAAAGGCATTCTAGTTTCCTCAGATTTGAGCAGTGGCCTTAACTCCACAAGAACATGAATTCTCCTTGTAACTCATGTGCTCCTTGCAACAACACAACCCTTTACAAAGTCTAAGTGTCCATGTGGTTTGATGTCTGAAAGCACCATTAGGAGATAGGATCTAACCTCTCCTGTAGCAAAACCGTTTATTGAACACAGCCACTCAATTTCTAGTCTAGGCTTCAAAGACATTGAGAAGTACATCCATTAAGGTAGTGCTTTGGATCTATTGCTCCTTCTGGATGCAAAATCTAAACACACTATCACCACACTGAATGAGGCGCTACACCTGAGATGTTTCCTTATATGTTGAGTTCAACAGTTATTATTAAGGTTGATTTAATTTGTTAGAAATGGTTTGTTCTTTTGTCTGAATTGATGTATTTAAACCACAAGATGGTGCAATAATATGTAAAACAGGCACAGGTGGCAAGACAATGCAGGTGATATACACGATGATTTGATTACCAATGATGTGATTATTTAATAGGATGAAATGTATTGAAAGTAGTTTACAACCCAGCATTTTTGTTTGGTCCCATACAAACACATCTAAAGATTGGGCTTTTTATTCAGCACATTGTTTTTGAGGTTTTTTCAGGTTTTTTCAGGTTTGACCTCATCAGGCATCAAACAATTATTCAAAGAAATCCATCTCGGAAGTTTCAAGGGGAAATATCATATTCATTTATCGGAAAATTGATTTGTCAGATAAATTAAGTGGTTTAAAAAGTTAAATATTCCCTCTGAATTGTAGTTAAGTGGAGGTGGTGGTAAAAGTGTTTGATCTGGAGCTGAAATGCAGCCATAAGGTCATTCAGAAACCAAGCTGTGGCTCTAATTTCCCTTTTGAGCAGACAAACTCAACTGATGGGCCACAGATTCTTTCATTTGTGTTCAAAGAGAAGGAGAACGTTCGTCTACCTGCCCGGCCCTCTGCAGGTTCCCAAAGTGAACGTCGGGGATGAAGAGTACGGGCTGAGCCTCCAAGTCACTCATGGTCTTGAAATAAGTGGTGTCGGCCTTCTTGGGAACGGTTATCACGCCTACACCTCCATCTTTACCTGAACATCAGTGAAGAAGAAGATTTTAGAAAAAAACCAAATGATTTCTTTCCAGCAAATTAATACCTTTCAGTCTGAATTATTATTATTATTAAAGCACAAGACGGCGACGTATTCATCATAATTTCATGTTATTAAGAGGTTTCATACCTCTCGCTACTCATATCGCACCCTGGATCTATAATTTTATCTGATTTTGATGTCAAAGTTTTGGGAAAAACTGATTTTTCATGCAACTCAAACCTTTTGACTTCTTGCGAAACAGTTTTCTCTCCTCGTCCCTTATTTTCCTCTCTGCTCCCTGAGAAAAACCACATACAAACACATATTGAACACATAAGTTTGAGAAAATGATACAACCCTTCTTTAAACAAACATCACCACATTTCTGCATTACATGGAGTGTGTGTACAGTATGTGTGTGTATGTAGCCTACATGTGTCCATGGAGGCTCACTGTGCAGGTGAGACCACTAGAGGGAGGACTGATGTCATGATTTAACACCCTCACTCCACCTATAGTGCAGTCAAACACTCTGTCTGTGACTCACTTTACAATGAATACTGCAGAATTCTCACTTGTTGGTAAATTTCCCAACAGGGGAACTTATATTAGAAACACTACATGTTATGTTGCATTCACATGGATTCAGGTAGACGGTATATGTCATGTAACGGTAGAGAGCAGGGCATTAACATTAGGTGATGCTGTCAGAAAATACCGGCAATGATAAAAGACAAAATATTTGAACTTTTAGCTTTCGTCCGTGACGGATTTTATAACTGGATGTCATGTAGTTCCCTCACACAAGAATAAAGTTGTTTAAGTTTGCCTTTAAATATCAAGAGAAAGCTGTATTTTATAGCTAGATTCATTACTAGAACGATTACATGAAATAGTAGAGACAGAATTATGTATTTAATATATTTTATTCAATCTCTATAGCAACACATCATTATGCGTGTTTCGTTTTGCCGTCCTGCTATTTTGTTGGAGTGCTTGTTTATTTTTTCCCGTGCAGTCCAGAAGAAACAAACAAGCAACCCAATCTTAATAAATACCCATTATTGTCATATGGATGGAGACAAATCCAGACAACTGACAGAAACGGCAGACAGCAAATTAACATAAAATGTCAGGTTTCAAGCTTTTCACTCACATAACATTTGAAAGCTTACTTTGATAAGGACACAATTGCTATAATAAATCTTCAGATAGGAGCAACTCTACAGATAATGCATTGCTGAATGCATCTGTAGTTTACTTTCCTGTCTTATGTAATTAATTTTGTCCTCCTTTCAATTGTTGCTTTTATTTGTCACATATGTTACTGTACTGAATATCTTTTAGTTTTGATTGATGGTTGAATAAAATAAGCAATTTCAAAACCCTGCCTTGGGATACTTGTATACACATGGTACTCTTTCAAAGACTACTTGTCTAATGACAAATGATCAAGAATCAAGACAACATCCTAATAACTGAAGAAGAGGAAGTGATTTCTCACCTTGTCACAGAAGACCTTGATCTGTGAGTAGGCCCTGTGCAGCGGCTTGTTGCTGCGGTTGTTGTAACTGTAGGTGTCGATCTGGATCATCAGAGGAAGACCCTTCACCCCCTTCTGAGAGGAGAAGTCTGTACTCAGACAGTTGACTGTGATGAAGATCTGCCGGAGGGAGAAGGAAGAGTGTTTTACATACTTCAATGTAAACTTACAATAAATGACTACTTAGAGGCTACTTTCTATCAAGGAATGTTTTCATTCTTTTACACACAATGTAAACCACTAAAACATCCAAATAACTCCTCCAAATATTGACATGTGAAAATAGAAGCTGGTCCTTGAACGGCGTAAAACCAGCATCTAAGTGGATATTTTTCTATTTATTAGTGGATTTAATTTTTAAAACATGAGTTGGTACACCCACTCAGAGACACATGCTGCTTACTTTAAAGTCTGTATTTCAAAAACTTGATGAAAACTTTTGTTTTTGCCAAAGACAAATTTAAAATGTCTACAGTGAGGGCCAGATTGTTTCTGGAGAGACACTGTGGCTGCTGGGAGTTTCAAATGTATTTGTTTTTTAAGCAAACAAAATTCCTTTCACCTCTGTTGCATTTGTTTTGCACCAGAAGTTTCAGATATCTCAAAATCCCTGTAGATATAAATCAAAACTACATGTTACTGCATGGTTACATAGCACACTGGATTAGTGAGAAGCTGTCACGAAGAAGTGTTCTATTTCTGCATCTATTTCTGTATTATCTGCAGTTTCCTCTGTATTTAGACCATGCCATTAAATGCACTGTGGTTCCTTTTTAACAAACATGTACCCGAATGAAGGCCTTGTGACTGAAAGCTTGACTTTGTCATTAAATAATAAAAATGATACGAGTGTGCAAAATCTTCTTTCTCCATATTTGATTTCACTCATTGCTATCATCATTTTCTGACACCTTTTAAAGTTCTGCTTTGACATAAAGGCAATAATACTTAAATAAAATCCCCCAAGCTTCAACTCAATGTATCCATGAAGCACAGAACTTTCACTTTATATTCTCAGCTCTGGTGTAGCTGTCTAGACCACATTCAGAAAAATACATGATATCTAGCATCCATTAAGGTGTTCCTTCTTTGTTTCTTGTCCTGACAAACCGGATACTCTTATTTACTCTACAGGTATAATTACTTGTTTCCTATTTTCCCACAGACATGAAATAGGCACTAAAATGTTTTTATTTTATTTGGTTGACATGTAAATAAAAATAGATTTTTCTTATAAAATTGCTGAAGACATTTGGAACAATTCTGTCCTTTTTAGACATATAACAGTAGAGGCATGAAAATTAAACTACCTGGGCAGTACACCTGTTCCTGCACTGCAACAAATATATATTCAGGCTCAATAGGCACACAGATTAAAGGAAAGAGAGGGATAGAAGTAGAGAGAAAAAGAGTCAATATTGGCTCAAAGACGTGTGCTTGGATTTCCACCATAGCAACGTCTTTGTCCGCAGGCTGCTATTACAATGAACGAGCCACACAACACACACACACACAGTCGATCACATTCACACAGAAATGAGGGCAAAACAAACAACAGAGGGTGGGGACAGGGATCGGTGTGTGTTGGCCCTTGGGGGCCTCTGGAGTTAAACAGTGACGAAGCTCCATTTAAGGAGTGGCTACAAAGGAGTGAGCTTCACAAAGTACACAACACTGCCCATCAGATTTATGGCAGACAGCAGAAAACATACCAATAGGCGCCAAGGAACCTCTTTAGGCTTTTTATTCTTGTATGATGATGATTTAATTCGCCGTTCATTAAGTGAGCTCCTCAGTGTGTTTTGATGTCTACGGTTGAGGTGCTTGCATCACAGTTTATTTCTCAAGCGAGCGCATTTGTTTGCCAACACTTGAATCATCACAAAGAAACCTGTCCCTCTGCTTTTTTCTTTTACATCTGCAACACGCCTCTAGCTAGTGTAAATAAAGGAGACCGGTTTCACATAAAATTACAGAGAAATGTACGTCCTGCAAAAAAAACCCTGTAATATGTGTTTTTTATACCTTGGCCTCTTCATTCACGTCCCAGGTGAAGGAGATGGCGTTGTAGGCGATCTCTTCAATGTTGCCGATTGTGTTAAAGCTCTCCTTGTAGTCGGCTGTGAGGACAAACAGTGGGAAGGTTTATTTATGCTGTCACAACAACCTTTCAAATATAACTTATTTTAGTATTTTGAGACAAATACGATCAAATTAAACTTTGCTCATATGTGCTGTTTAAAAAACCTAACTAAACATCATATCTCCCCGCTGAAAAAACCCTCCACACACAGCAGAAATTGGTCAATAAATGACACAAGTAGGTAGCTATTGTTTTTTTAAGATAAGCAATCAAATGGCACGCTTCAATTTTATAAGATAAAACCTTATCTGCTTGCGCAAACGAACTCTCAAATGCTTCAAAGGCAACAGGAGGCTATCTGACTCTGAGAGCCATATTAAAAGCCAGTCAGGTGAGCACATCGGCTGGCTATTGTTGACCTGTGTGACACATACTAGAGGTACTTTAAATGTGAGGCGTTGAGTACACTGGTATGCTGTGGAAAAGGCTCATATGAATGTAAAGTATTAAGTAAGTATTTGGACAGCAAACCATATTTGACCTGATAGGAAAATGGGCGTTTATTGAGAGATGAATGAGCACATGGGATTGGGTTTAATATACTATATAATCCATCTGTATAAAAGACGCTGTGAGGATGATTTGGGCTGATTTTCTTTGGAGAAGCAGCTCATCCTACAACATTTTTGCCGGTCACATCTCAGAGCACCCCCCCCCCCTCTGCTTCAGTGACCTCAACCTCCTCCGTCATCATCATCCTAACCGGCGGTTACAGCGACGCACTGGTCATTCAGCAGGTGCACAAAGCAGCAGGGCAGGCAGCAACTCGCCTATCTGCCAGCATGCCCCGTTAAATAACTGAATTCAAATGATCCATTCTGTGACAGAGCCCAGGGCATGATGACCCCCTCCCCCCACCTCCACCGCTATTCAAATCAGCTCTCTGGACAGCTTCAGGTTACAGTCTGCATCTAGTGGAGCAGGGTGGAGCGGTCGGTCGTTTGTCCTACTGAGCTGCTTTGATGCACAATCATACACTCAAAAATAATGGTAATTAATATTAATTAGAGCTGAAATGACTAGTTAGTTGATCGATTCATAATTTGTAAAAGAAAAGTAATTGGCAGTTTTAATAGTCGATTAAAATTTTCCCGGCTGTAGGACCAATGAAGGATTATCTGATTTTATAGAAAAATGCTTCTCAAATGTGAATATTTGCTGATTTCTTCAGTCTTTAATGATATTACACAATATCTTTGTGTTTTGGACTGAAATAAGCAATATCAATATGTCAGAGATTATTTAATGATAAAAGAAATCATGTTTTCAGTGGTTCTCAGCATCCACGTTTGCAATCCGTTTTCGGGAACAATATTTGTACATGTTGAAACAAGTGTGCATTTATATGATCAGATTGGTATCTGTGCGTACAGGAACATGTGTCAGTGTGACAGAGAAGTACTTCAGCCCTGTGGCTCAAGCTTTAGATGCACAGTGTTCTATCTATAGCTCATACACGCAGAGAAACACAGACTTATCATGCTGGCAAATGCAAAACAGGATGCCAAAGGGGATCATGCTAAAAAAGGATAAAACACTTAACAGGATCTAAAGGACACTTTCAAAAATATTTCATCTTAAAATCATGACACTAAGATGCTTTTTAGCAACATAAACTGAAAGTAAACTTATTGCAGTTATTGGAAAATCTAAAGCAGTTTCATTTCATTGCATTTTTTAGAACAGTGGCTCTCAAACTCTTTTACATAAAAGATTAGTTTGACATTTTGGGATTTGGGAAAGAGTCGTTTGCTTTCTTGCTGAGTATTACATGGGAAGATTGATACCACTGTAATGTCTGTAGGATAAGCTAAGATTGGCGTAAAGACTGGAAACAAAAACATAGGAAACAGCTTTCTTGGCTTCAACGACAACAAAATCTGGCAAGCATCACCTCTAAAGCTCACTAATTAACACATTATATCTAGACTGTCTAGTTTAATTTGTACTAAAAACAAAATGTAAAAATCTCAATTTGTGGTTATATAGAGATATGAGAGTGGTATCCATCCATGGTATCCAAGAAAGTAAATGTGGATATTTCCTAAAATATCAAAACTATTTTCTTTACTACATAGCAATGCATATTTCTGACCCATGTCAAAGGGTGTCCATCAAAGAGTGATTTTTCCTTCTCAGAAAATGTTTTAATTAGTAGAAAATTATTCAGTAATCCAAAAGAAAGATTTGTCCAAAACTTAATTTTGAGCAGCTAAATCTAATCTTTTTCTTATACCCTACCATGATAATCATCTCACAACTGCTTAAATCTATCCTGCCGCGCCCAGGCTGGGAACAACAGTTACTGTTAGATATAAAGATACGTGTGAATTGTAGGCTGATTACCATTTGTCTTGGTTCACATAAATATAGGAATTAAGATGAAGATCTAAATTGGGCAAGAATTACATTCAACAGACCAAAACCAGCCAAGTTAACACTGCGGCTTGCATTCCTCTCCCTGTCCCAACAAGCTGTGTGTGTGAGTTTGTGTGTCTCCTATCCACCCCACACATACCTCCCAATCTCAGCCTGGTTTAGCAGGCCCGCGCTTGTCAAACGCAATCCGCCTACAAGCTTCTCACACACACTCATTCAAGAAGGCGTAAAAATGCTCGGATCAAATTCAAATCCATCAACTGGAGAAAAAAAAAATGCCTGCAGACAAAAGGTCAAAAGTTGTAAGAAACAACATGAGGCTTCAGATCGACTGCGTACAGTTGTGTGAGTTGCAGCCAGAGGGACGAAATTTGTCACGAGTTTTGGATTATCAAGCTTTTTCTTAAATCAGTGTTTTGCTCAATCTCTCAGGTAATGTCGAGGAGATTAGAGGATTTATTTTCTGTGTTTCAGCAACACCTAGACATTAAGAGATTCAGGTGTGTGTGTGTGTGTGTGTGTGTGTGTGTGTGTGTGTGTGTGTGTGTGTGTGTGTGTGTGTGTGTGTGTGTGTGTGTGTGTGTGTAGGGCAGCCCTGCCTCCTATCTGATGGAGGATGATGGTGGGCAGCTGAATGGCCTCAGGCAGGTTGGGGGCTTGTTTGCTCTCAGTTCGGTCATGCCTTGTTTATTAGCTAAGTGCATTCCAGCTTCGGCAATAACATAAATCTGTCATTGTCTTTCAGTTTGTGTGTTTTGATTCATTCAAGAATTTGCTGTTGTTCACATATAAACAAAGAGAAAGTCTTGGAAGAAGTCTTACCGATGTCTAAGACTCTCTGTTTGGCTGTGTGCTGCCGGGAATGCCAGTACTTCCAGTACTTCAGCTGCTCGTCTCGGTTCTTGTCTTCGCTGAACACCACCATGATCACACTCTGAGAAAGAAAAAAGTTTTAGATGATTCAACTGAAACAGTGCCTGTGTTTGGGATGGTAACCTCACAGGCTTATCTTAATCTGTTGTCATGTTGGAGGATGACCTGACCCTTCAGCTGCTAAATGCACCACAATGTTCACCAGATAGTTTTTTCTCCGTCTGCTGCATGTAGCGTACAATGGGTTCGTCAGTACTTTTTCATTGAAAACTAAAAGTCCAATTTTTGGATTTATGATTCCAAAAGACTCTAAAAGTTGGAGTCGTAAACCCGAAACTACGAAAGATTCTGAACAGTTTGTAGAGCTGAGTTGCCTCTCGCATTTAAAATAATAATTATTTAACTCATTGTTATAAAAAAAAAAGAGCATCTTGGAAAAACATGCATCTTGGTCATGGGAAGTCTTGAATTACCCAAAAGAATTGTATCATGGTGTTTTTCCTGGCTAATATTTATCAAAATAAGAATAACAGCGATGAGTTTACAGGAGGAAAATTTAAAAGCCTTACCCGAACTTTGCTGATGGGATGACGGAGGCGTTTGTTTGCACTGAGCTCGTTGAGCGTCACAGCGTAGAACTGGCCTTTGTTCAGGTAGGTCATCGGTCCTTCGCCCTGTTTCTGACGCAGCGAGCGAGTGGCGTCCAGCGTGTATTGGAAGCTGTCACTGCACACACACACATAGAGAATAATATGTGATTAGATATAACAAGATGGGATTAAAGTAAACAAGTTCATGTTTGGAGTTCAATATTTGAATATATTTACACTGTAACATGTATATAGATCATTTTGATGTGATAAAGATTAGACCACAGGTTTGTATTCTGAGACTTACACTCCCTCCTGGTGAAATAAAAAGTCATCTGTAGCCAGAGAGGAAGGTGTGTGGTACTTCTGTTGAGAACGCTTGAAACATAAAGAAAGAGTAAATTATTTTGGCTGAATGACAAGTTCATTTAGGCTGAGAGGAACTTTTTAAACAATGCTGTAAATGAGAAAAAAACCCAGTTTTGTCGTAAATAATAATCTGAATTTCAGGCAAACAGGGAACAAATTCAACAACCACTTGAAGCTTCTTGTTCAGTTAATGAACCTTTGGACTCTCAGTGAATCATATTTAAACATTTATCTGTCTTCACGTATCATTTACAACAACTCAACCTTGACATTTTCTCTCTAAGATCTGACACACAAAAAACAGATATTTCCAACAGTTATACTGTGCTTTAGGGTAGTTGTACCCAACATTTTTGGCTTGTGTCCCTTTGAAATGCAGAATTGTCTACTCGTGACCCCGTGTAGTGGGTTAAATATGTCTAAGAGTCATGGAGATTTAAAATAGTGAGTAAAATTATTTTTAAGGCCCCGACAGGGTCGGCCGGTTCAGTCTCAATAATCAAGAAAAGAGCTGTCGTTAGAGAAAAGTAAGAAAAATTTAAAAAAGAAATTAGATGAAAAGAAAAATGACTAATTACTAATTATTTTGTGACCCCACAAGGTAAGGAACCACCATTCTAAGAATAACAGTTTCTGTTCAGACTACGACGTCTCCTCTCACCCCATCTCTCTCCTCTTCATACGGGCTGTCAGGCGGACTCTGCTGGTCTTCTTTCACATACGAGTTGTGATTGACGGTGGTCACCTCATAGGGACTCTGTTCGTAGATCACCCTCGACGACTCTTCTCCCTCCACCCTGTAGTGGAGCCCTGCTCCCGTCATGAAGACGGGTGCGTACACCTCGGCCTTCACCGCTGCCACAGCTGGCGACCCTCCATCCCCTGACACCGCCTCAGTCAAGCTGCTGAAGTGCTCCCGTTTGTTCTCCTGGTGCTCCGTGTTCACCGACAGGTTGACGGGAACAGATTTGAGGACCTGAACACGGTTGTCCACCGTCTCCCCCTCGCTTTGGCTGTTGGAGTTGCTTGGCAACGCAGACCTGAACCAAAACATGGATAAAAAAGCATTTATAATGTATTTCTGCACATTTCACCTTTACTTAATTGTTGTACAGTAATGTAAATTTTGATTAATTTTATGCTTTGTTAGGGCTATGAAAACCGCTGAGCACAGCAATGTGAAGAACTGAGCAGTGATAAAGTTTGGTGAACCAGTTCTTGAGGTAAATAAATGCCAACATGTTTATTCCAGGCTTCAGGGATACTCACACTGAGCTTTGGTGAGTGATACCAAATGTAAACATAACTTTTGTTAATTTACAAGATAACCTCCTCAGGGCAGGTTTAATTATCTTAATATAGGCATGTCTGAAAATCTTACCCTGTTTTACACCATCTCTTATTTAAAGGTTCACATAAAAATTCACGTAACGATGCATCCCCACTCTTTCTATTCAGAAAACAGGCCTGGATTTTCCCATTTAAATTGTTCCCTAATTATGAATATATTATCTTTTTTGTGGATAAAAGCAGAGACCGATGAAATATTTAGAAATGTCTTTCTTTTCTGCAGGGATCAGGAGGTTTTACTGGCTTTAGTGTTGCCTGAGCCTCTTACATTCAGAATCAGTGTTTCAAATGAAACAAGCCTCACTCATCCGTAACATGTTCACACATACATATTAGGAGTGCTTGCTTCTTATCACTATAATCTTCTTAATAAAACTGAAAGCTGATATATTTAACTGCTTTATATGATATCTTATTAACAACGGCTGCAACATGTAAAAAACTACAATCACTGAGCTCCCAGTAATGTGTGGAATTAAATTCCACACATTACTGGGAGCTCAAATGTCTGCTAGCAGCTACATGTTTAGCATTTTTGGATTTCTGTCTGTACATGTGCAACCGTGAGTGAGGCACTGAAAGACCCAAAGTCACTGACCTCTTCTGTTGTTCCTCTGTAATTTCAACGACTTTGGGAACTGGCAGAAGCCTCTTTTCTTTAGGCACCTGGAAGGAAAAAAAGGAGAATATGTGTAATTAGAGTGTGTTGGATGGGTGAGTTGTGTCTCTGTCATTTGTCATGTTTGATGAAACGGTAGAAAATTGCTCTCATCTGTTTACTTAAGAAGGCTCCCCAATGTATTGTTATTATCAGTGCTTTTAGAATTGTGGTTTAATAATAATCAGTGTGCTGTGAATTAATTTTCATTTACCCTATTGCTTTTTCCCTGAAGGACGAAGCATATTATCAGCTGAATAATTATAGTTGTAAAAATTTGATGCAGTTTTTCCGTTGAACATGCACTTCAACCAAATATTTTAAACATCCAGACTTTTGCAACTCCTCCATATTCACATAAGTCTGAGCTTCTTTAAAGTAAAATGAAGCTGTAGAAAAGCTGTAGGTTGAATACCCTTTTCCCGCTAGTCTGACCACCACTCTAACACCCAGAAGATATTCATTTCACTATCATACAAGACAAAGAAAAGCATCAAATCCTCCATCCGGACCTTGTAGTAGTCGTAGAGCAGGCCCAGGGCGTTGGCGCTGTCCTCGTCCCCGTTGATGCTCATCATGGCCTTGGTGGCCGCCGTCAGCGGGTTCTCCAGGTACGACCTCCATGCCTCGTCCTCGCTGGTGTAGGCCCGTCGTACTGCGGGGTAGGAGCTCTCGTTGGGGACCACCACCACCAGACGTTTACTGTGACACACGCATAAACATGTTAATTCCAGTGGACATAGATTAGATGAATGAATCTACTGGTTTTCTGCTTCACATTATTATGCCAACATGTGCTTTCCTTCTTATGCTTTCTATCTTTTTATAAAGGTCATCCGTCGTAACTCTGAACATTTTCTATATCAAATAAGTAATTTGAAAAAAATTTTTTTTTTTTAAATTAATAGATTAACTGATAATGAAAAATTCACACTATAGCCTTTTCATGCCTGTCTTGTGTGTTTTCGTGGGTTTGTCTCTCCACTCTGAAGGCCCACTTAAGTCGAGATCACAGACCAGTTAAACACACGGTGTTGTCATAACATTTCTGAACTTTTGAAGGCTCTGAATGTGTCAACTTGCACTTGTTGTATAGTGAACAGTATCAGTATTTTATCACACCTTCTGAAAGAGTCTTGTGATTAGTCATGTATAAGCCTAATACTCGCTCTGTTTCTGTTCATTCATCTTTCAGTTTGCTTGAATCAAACATTGTTTACAGGAAATATGAGTCAGGGAATATTCTTAGCTGTGAAATCTACAGTACGTCTTGGAAGCTCATTTGCAACATGAAATAACTAATTTGTATAATTACTGTTATGATTTAACTAATTGAAATAAACTCCTGTCTGCCAAATCTACCTGCAAATTAAAACAAACCCATTTGTGCCGCCTCTAATCTGTGATGTCACACTGATGAACCATTATGGAAAAAAGGTGTAATGGTGTACAAAAGTCAGGTAGATGTTATTTTTTTTATATTTAGCCTACAAGTTCAGGACAACTTCTCCATGGCAGCCAATGTCTGCAGGAAGAGAGCTGATGCAGGTATAAAATAAGGCCTACAACATCTACAGAAGGAGATGTTTATGATTTGAACAACTCTACTCTGGTGGATCTGACTAAATATGACCACTGTGGATCATAATAGTGGCTGATGCAGGATGCATGAAACAACATCACTGTGTTTTAAATACACCATAATAATAACAATAATAGATCACAATCATTAAGTTTTGAACAAGTTCTATTTCAGTGATAATCTAGTAATATTTATAACAGTAAATTATTATTAATATAGTTATTACTATGTATAGCTGTAAAAAAAAAAAAAAAAAAAAAAAAGTCAAGTTATATTATTCATGGAAAATATAACTATATCAGAACCTCTGTAACATTTGGAGACTTCTGTCAGCCAAGGCCTCCACTGCTATTTGTGATATTTAAGAAGATATTAGGAATGAAGCTGAGTAGAAATATAATCAAAATCCCTCCTAAAAAAGTACAAGGTAGTAAAATGCTTTTATGGTTGTCGTAGAAATAGCTTCAGCACAAAAGTTATATTTCTTTAATATAAATAAGGTTTCTGGTGTTACAAAACAACACAGTAGGCCCAAACTGTCCGAATTCACGCGCAGACCCATCATCGCGCACTGTATGCATTAAAATGTGAACAATTTAATGCAATGCAAACGTAGCATTAAAACTCTTATTTTCAATAAACGACATCAAAGTGTTTAGAAAATATACAGTCTTTGCACTCTGAAGGTTTTTGGGTCAATCATTCAAAAATGGCGTATTCAGCTCTAATGAAATCCACATCGCCAACTTTATTTGTTTCCTCCCAAAATAATAGCCTAATATTTCACATAATTATCCCATACAACATACAACCAGAAAGAGACATTCTTATTATCCTGACACACAACCTAAGTCCGGATTTAAAAAAAAAAAAAAAAAAAAAAAGTGTTTTCTTTAATAAGTGGGTGAAAAGAAAACTTTTCCCCTCAAGTTGAAATCATCGGAGTTCGTCACCGCCGGCTCGATCACTTACTTGTCTGTCTCCTGTGACATATTTTTGCTTCCTCTACGATCCTTCCTTGTGAAACTGGACTTTCAAGTCGGAGCAGGTAATAGAGTGAGTGAGTTGCCAGAAGTTGGGCTACAGGTAAGTCGACTTTTCTCGCCCCGCTTCTTTTCTCCCCCCATCCCCTACCCCCCCCTCTCTCTCTCTCTCTCTCTCTCTCTCTCTCTCTCTCCTCACTGTCTCTCCTCCGCTCCACCTGGCAGGTAAATCCGCTTTTGTCACCAAGCAGCCAATCGCTCTGCTCGTCTCATGTTCAATGTACACGCAGATATTATGACAAATGTCCACACATCCTGCCCGCCATGCATTATAATATTTGCACTTGGCTTGTTTTTAATAGCTGTGGGTCAACTTTAGCTGGAATTCTTTCACTGTTAAAAAAAAAAAAAAAAAAAAAAAAAAAGAGAGAGAGAGAGAGAATTGAAGGTGAGGGCGAGTTTGACGCTGATTGGCTGCTGCAGGTAAAACTGGGCTGCAATTGGCCGGTGGGTCAGAGAGGCGGGTAGAGGCCCACCTCACCTGCGAGCAAACAAAAAGACGGCATTGAAGGCACCATAATGTTAGAGAGCAGGGAAACTCAGACACATACTACGGATTAACCCTTTAAATACACCTTAATACAGAAAATAGCGGTATACAATTAGGGTTGAAGGTTGTTGGCTGTATGGCAGAATGGTAGCATCATAGTTGGTCTCTGACTGTCACTCAGACATCCACAGTTTTTTTTTAATAGTCCCACAGCCACTGACTTGACCCTTCAGAATGACTTGTCTGTCTCTCAGGTTATCTCAAAGCAGACAGAAGGCAGGGAGGAGCCCTGTCATTAGCTGACACAATGCTATTGTCCCTTAATGAAGCCATTGTATGAGGTGATCATATATTTGGGTTTAACCTGCCAGAGCAAACAATGTGTGTGTGTGTGTGTGTGTGTGTGTGTGTGTGTGTGTGTGGGAGGGGGGGAACTACTACTGACCCTAAATACTCCCATTTTGTTGTTTTAATTATGGTTGTAGAAAAATACATGGTTTTATAAATCCCAAGGGAAATTGTATTGTTACAGCAGTAAAGTCACACATTAATTGCAAATCAAACAAAAATAACAACACTTTAATTGTAGATAAGCATTGGAATAATGAAAACAATAAAAAACAAAAATAAAATCTGAATTAGAAATGGAACCTAAACTAAAAACTTGATGACTTGGTGAATCTAAATATGGAGTGCCTCGTAAAATTCTCTACATTATTAATTGTTCAAGTATTGTAGTTAATATATAAGGTCTCATATTGGTACTGATAGTATTGATTATGGATGTGATCAATGTTTGTTAATCTTCATATAAAGTAAGTATAGATGCATTGTCAGTGGTGGAAAGTAATAAGTACATTTAATGAAGTATTGTGCTTAGTATATATGAAAGTACTTTACTTGAGTATTTTATTTTTGTGCTGCTTTCTATTTCTCTACATTTCAGAGGCAAATATTGTACTTTTTAATTCTACTATATTTGTTTTAAAGCTGAAGTTAGTTCATTTTCAGACTGTAATAATTTAAAGATTAAGATTCTACTTTACTTTTAATTAAGTAGGAGTTTGAATGCAAGTCTATTACTTGTGATGGAGTGTTTCTTTATGGTAGTATTGGTATTGTTAAAGAAGCCAAGTACTCCTCTGCCTCTGGTCTATTCAGCTACATTTCAGAGGGAAATAATGAACTTTTTGGTCCACAACATTTTCATCTCAGAACTTCTTCAACATAATACAGAAAAGATAAACTCCCCCCTCATATGGATCTTCAGAAACGGTTGGGATGCAATTTACAAATTGTTTTGATGTCCTGTGACGGTGTTTGCATGACATAAAGCAGCCTTTTGTTTATGAATGCCTTCAGGCACTCTCACATGGAAATCTAAAAATTACTTTTTAGATTCAGTTAAACCGTCAGTGGAGTTTATGTGCGTGTTTGCATGTGTGTGAAGGGCGAGCATGTGTTTGTGTGCGCTGTGGATGATCACTACTTTCCTCCCTTGTCTAATTTGTTTTACAGAGCACCTGGCCCTTTGCTGAGCTCTCTCTGTATGTGTTTGAATGGAACTGCTAGATAAATACCGGCTGAGTCCTTTTCTTCAAACAACACACTGCAGAAAGAGATGAACAACAGAATGACAACAGAGTAGGAGAGACAAAAAAAAACATTTAAAGTAGGGGAGAAATATGATGAATATCTGATGTATTCCACAAATATTTCTATATAACTTTATCAACACTTTTACATGTGTGGATTACTGAATGGGCTACCGAGCACAGGCCCTGTGAGCACTTAGGTCTATGCCCAGCGTCTCTATTTGAAGTTACTGTAAAAATCTTTTATCGAAAGTCAATCAAACAAGTACACAAAGCTGCAACACACAACTACGCACAATTACATTCTGTTGCAGGTGTTTGGTTTATTTTTTGATTTTGATCTTCTGTTTTGTAATTACTTGAAGCCTAATTTGAAACTTGGCGTTTCTGCTACTACTACTACTACTACTACTGTTATATGTTTTTTGTCAGGAAACCCAATAAATAAAGTTTGGAAAAACAACAACAACAAAAGCCTGAGCAAAACTACCACATGAGACACAAAATGACTATTAAGAGACCAATAATTACCACAAATAGACACAGAATGACTACAAAGAGACTAAAATGAACACAAAGAGACACAGAACGACTACAAAGAGGCGCAAACTACTATGAAGAGACTCACAACGACTATGAATAGTGGCAAAACAACTACAAAACTGATGCAAAACAATTAATGTACTTAGAAATGTACTTACACGAAAAGACACAATGCGACCACAAAGAGATTAAAACTACCACAAACAAACACAAAACTACTGCAAAGAGACACAAAACAACTTCAAACAATGTGGCTGTAAGGGGGGTTGGGGGCTTTTAATGCCTCTGCCCAGGGGCCCGTTGTCCCAAAATCTGTCCATATATGAGTCATTAACTCTACACAGAAATCTAACTGAGAAGTATTGAGATACGTTTTCCTTGTCTTAATCAAGATAATGGTTATGCATTGCTTTTCTCCCATCTGTACCTTTCCCTACAGGACTCCTCCCAGCTGGAATGTCTGCCATGTATCACAGCTGGAACAGTGTGAAGGGCTACTGTACAAGCTGCCACAAGCAGCCATGAGCAAGACAGGAAAGTCGTGGGCCAAGAGCCACAGAATACCTTCCTCTGATTGTGTGTGTGTGTGTGTGTGTGTGTGTGTGTGTGTGTGTGTGTGTGTGTGTGTGTGTGTGTGTGTGTGTGTGTGTGTGTGTGTGTGTGTGTGTGTGTGTGTGTGTGTGTGTGTGGGTCCCACTCTGTGAGAGAGGTGAAAGGTGTATCCAACATAGCTGGAGTGTTTTCGCAGGGAGAAGCAGCTTGTCTGGACTTGGCCAGGATTAGGTGTTAGTCTACCTGTTTGAGCACAGCTGAGACAGGCGGAGAGGAGTTGTGGGGGGATGTGTCAACCTCCAGTCACACAGACGAGATGACTTGATTGATTGAGGCACATTAAAACAATTAAATATCCATCTCTTTAAATAAATAGATTCAACCAGGTCCATTTCAGAGCAGCGGTTCAGGACCCATACCAAAGGGTCCCAAACAACACGTGAGATGTTGTAACAGGGACAATAAAGAAGTATATATATTCATTTTACACAAAGTTACTTCTTCAGGGCTCTAAAAATTCTTCGTTTGAGAAGATCTGAGAAGAAAAATACACATTTGTTTTCAGTTGATCTGTTCATAACTCAAGAGGGGCAACCAATGAATATTGCTTCACTTAAAGGTTTAAGGATATCCAACAAAACATTATGCATTTGGTGTAAGAGTCTCATACAACTGACATGAGATTTTGTTCTTCCAGCCCTTCCTTACAGATTTTATTGAGAAGATTCCTTTACTTTAACATTAAGCATAATGTATGTATGCATGGTTAAAATATATTCTGCTCATTACTACCAACATTTTATTGTCTCATAAATCATAAATGCCATGACATATGTGTTTAAACTGACATTTGAGCCAATGCCGTTGACTCCATTCACTGACTGCCACAGTTGCTTCATAGCTGCTGCTGTTAGCCGGGTGGGGTTAGTGAGCGCTGTCACCACCTTCACAATCAGTGTCTGTCTGACCGCCTTATGTCTGCCCGACCTCAGACCTCGCCTCTCCTTCAACTGCACTCTGGGTGTAGAAGTGGATGTGTGTGTCGAGGTAAGAAATTCACTTTTCTCCCCCTGGAGGCATGGTTTGCCCTCTTGATGTGATGTCTACCAGTGAACAGATACATTCCACTCAATATGTACTATTGAGTTTGGTTTTAACTTGTTCCCCCTCAGAGAAAGATCAATGTGTGATATTGGTGTTTAATATTTAATTTGATTTCATTTGCTTGAATACACCGCAAAAACACTGCTGTTAAATGCTTTGACAAACCCTGTGTGCGCTTGAGACTGTATGTTATTCAAATCACGTAGTACGAGGCCTCCTAAGGTACTAGTGAAAGTTACCAGCATGTGGATGTGTTGTGACTGTGTCACGCCTTGTGTACAGCCCGACTGGTCCGGCAACATTGTGGCATGTCACGATGGTGCAGCGGCAGCGGCAGTGGACTGTGGCAAAACCTGTTGGTTTGGAAAAAAGGGAAAGCATGAAGGTGAGGCAGCAGGAAGAGGAAGTGGCCAATGGGGAAGATGAAATCCAATTTCCTCTTCCCTCAACAGCCTCCAGAGAAACAAGGAGGTCACACTGACTCCCTGACAGCCACTGTTTCTCCCTCCCTGTGTGAAGGTTGGTTTCCAGACCAGTTTCTCTACCCTGCAACGCATCTTTAAAGACTCTGCCTTGACCCTGGATTCTCCTCTCGAAAACTAGCTGACCCTGGTTATATATGTGGTTTTGCAGTGAGGAACATAAACCAGAGACTGTAAGAGATCATTTACAACAAAAGAATCCTTCAAAAACAACTTGGCTGAGCCGAAAGTGAACTATAAAGCCCTTGTGGCGGGAGGAAAGGAAAAATCTCAGGCTGTCTGCGGCAAACCCCTGCTTATTCATACACACAATGGACGGCCATATAAAATTCTCCTCCACTATTGAGTAGCTGACACCTGGAAGATTTGCTTTCACACAGGCCCTACGGCTGGACAACCTCACCCATAACCTAAGCTTGCAAGTCCCTGCACAACAACATCCAGGATGGGGGACGGGACGGGACTCTTTTTTCCCCTCCCTTCTTTCTTTTTACTTTTTGCTTGCTTCTGAAAGCATAATCACATCCTTCTCTCGTGAGAGATATCCCCCAACCCTCTTCACAAAAGACTGAAAGGATCGTCTCTCTTCTCTTATGATGAATGGGGGAAAAGCAGGAAGGTGGAGGGGGGTGCCATGGCAGGCTGAAGACTTTTCTCACAATGATAAAATTTCTCCAGAAACCTCATGACACCTAACTGTCTGAAAGATTTCCATCAGGAATGATTGATCTAATGACTGTTGGTGAATAAAAAGTACACACACACTTATTTGAGTTATTTTTAATAAAGAAAAAATACATTAATGCAACTACATTTTGTTATTTTGTTTAAAGACTGAATTATACTTTGATGTTATTGGGGTTGCATGCGAGTCTTTGTTTCCATCATGTGATAACTGGAGTTGCAGTTAATTTACATATGAGCTGCATACAGTCAAATACAGAGCGGAGTATAACAGCTCCACTGTTCCCAAAACAAAAGTCACAGATAGAAAAGATAAATGATCTGTTGCAGTGCCATGAATCACATCATGGTCCATACAAGTTGAGCTGCTGCAGTATTTGTATATCTGTTAATAAAATATAAACTCAGGAATGCTGGTAAATAGTCAAGACCGATTTTACTGGGCAGTGCCTGCAGTAAATATTTGATTTGTTTGATATACTTATAATGATCATTCAGCTATTCAAATATTACAACTATTACTAATGCCAGGCGTATGTCAGTATTAGTGTAAAAGCCTGTGTGTACATGTTGTGGATGCTGGTGGAACAGCAACTGATTTCTCCCACACAATACACCTTTATACAGTCATACCTGCCCCCTTGTGTTTCTCTGGGGTAACAACACTTTTTAATAATTTATCTCTCAAACTGATGAAAAGAGTTTGGGTTCAATGCATACACATTATACCAATAGTTTGGAGGTGTTTATCTTAGTAGTAAAACCAACAGTAACACAGAATGTGGTGCAAAAGGTTTAACGAATAGAAAAAAATCTAACAAACAAGAAAGAAAGTACTTTTGATTAAAAACATCTTATATTTTAGGAAAACCTGATTTACTTCTACAAATTTCAGTTCATGTGGATATGTACTAACCAAACTCTGCCACATGGGGGCGAAACTGCGTCTACACCACCTACATTCAGCCAGCCCTATCGGTGCGTTCACGGAGTCCTCTTATAATCGTACAAATAAATCTATCCCTAAGTAACTTCCATGGGTTGCTTTATTTATTCCCTCTAGTTGGCAAAGGCACCGTGACTGACAAGGAAACCCTGGGTTACTTTAACTCTTCCGCGAACAATCACATCTTTAATACGGATAGATTAATTGTGTTATCCTATCAGTAGTAAAGTCGCAGTTTGACGTTACCAATGCGCAGTCCCCTTGAAACCGCGTAATTCCTATTAAAGCCGAATCTTACGAGTGTCACTGAACGCAACGGTAGCCTTCAGCTGTCTGGGAACTGAGCAGCTGTCACACTTTTATGTGTTCACGCCTAGCAAACAACTCGTCCTGTTCCTTTATATAAGGTAAGAACAGCTGCCCTTCTAAACTTGTGAACGCTTTAACTTATCGCTGATACTTTTCGTAGTTAACGCCATCCACAAGCCGAAGGAAGTATTCAGTCAGGTGTTAGCTGGCTAGCTAACCATGTAGCTAAGGTTAGCATGTTGGCTAACCCACGTTACATCTCCAGCCAGCATGAACACAAGGGGAGACGCACCGGGCTCTCCTCGATCACACGACAGATATGCTGCGGTAACTTCACGGTTTGGCCGAGTAGAGAATATTAAATCACAAGATATAAACATAAGCTAACGTTAACAGATTGCTAATTCAGTGTGTCCTCTCACACTGTTCATAGATCTGAGGATTTAAATCACCGGTAGTAGTAATTGTGTTATATTCCTCAAGCTATGTGCACTAATAGACCCCGTTTAAATACCAGTTAGCTAACCTGTGGTGCTCAGCAGGCTTGTCAGTCCTTTCATAGGCTAACCATAAGCTAGTTACTACTGAATACACTGCTGACTAACATTATACTATTTATAGGATTTTGCTAGTAAGCAAGTGTCGATTACCAGCTGAATAAAGTGGGCAAGCTCCCCATCTCCTGAGACGTTCAGGGGCCTTACAATCCCCAGTTTGATTCTCTCAATCAGAGTGTGGTCGTTTGGGAGTATGCACCACTTAAGTTAATTTACTGTTCAGGCACATGAGGTGGGTGCTGCTTACATACTTAATATTGAGTCATTTTGTCCCTTTTTTGATGTGTTTTCTAACCTCACTCTCAGTATGCTTGCATTCAGAGGGGACATCATAGGGCTTATGGACTGAGACAGGGGCCCCACCCACATGCATGTACCTTCATCTGTGAGGACAAGAAAGAACTTGTTTCCTTCACTGATACTACTCCCTCAAAAATTTCTGCCAAACCTTTCTGTTTTATGACACATATGTTGTATTTGCTGATTTAAAACCTGGAACCAGTTTTATAAATCAGAGTTAACCAAATAACTTTGTAAACTTGCTTCCTGGTATTTGCAACTGTTAGTTAAGCAGTTCCCAAGTTAAGTTTCCGCCGATTCATGAAATCCATTACTCCTACATATGCAAGTCAAGGTTTTATAGCCCTGCCTGTGTTTTATCTGAAGCACCGGCATTTTCAGTTCACTTTAGACTGAAGCTTTATCTTGTTGACTTTGTCTGACCCCTTGCTTGCTTTTTACAGTAGCTGCTTATAAGAAAGGCTTTTGATTGGCCCTGCAAAAGACTGATAATAAAGACAATTATGAGAGAATTGTTTGACTCTGTCCCTATACTTTACCTTAGCTATCTCAGTTAACATGGTATTATGCTTTCTTTCTCTTTCTGCACTGTGCCGTAAAATATCTATAAATAGTATTTTTCTAACTGACTTGTTTATGGTAGAAGTGTACCAATCAACAGCAATAAAAAGTTAGTTATTTTCACAACACTGATGTGTATCGGTAAACATTAAGTCAATTGTCCTTCTTTTGTCCCCTTTAGGCTTTGCCAGAATGGCTCGCGGGCATCAAAAGCTTCAGTCTCAGCAGAAAAATGCGAAGAAACAGGCCGAGATGAAAAAGGCCAAGGGTCATGATCAAAAGACGGCAGCCAAGGCAGCGCTAGTGTTCACCTGCGCTGTGTGCAGGGTGAGTGTGGAGACTCAACTCTGACACACAAAAGCCGAAACCTGACTCAGGATGGGAAAAAGACGTTTATTTACCAATTAAATTGTTAATTCTGCTGGCGTTTTGGTCCCTTTTTAGATTTGTACTGTTTTGATAACTAAGAAGCTATATTTCCTAAGCATAGCCTTCTGCCATTTCCCGAAATTATAACATAATATTTGTTGGATGTATTATCCCTTCCTGCAGTCCCAGATGCCTGACCCCAAAACCTTCAAGCAACACTTCGAGAGCAAGCACCCGAAATCCCCTCTGCCCTCTGAGTTAGAGGGAGTGGAGGCATAAACGGTCACCCTGGATACCAAACCGATTTCCTTCAAGGCCCTGCACCAACTCTGCACTTGTCTCAGTCTGACAGCAATGGATGATTTGATGTAATTAACATGAAGCAGTTATCTTAATTTAGGCTCTTACAGGCCAGGTTGCCTTTAACACAATGCTTCCTCCCATCCAGTACTCTTTTCGCTTGTGTTTTAATACATACAGAACTAAACTTAAACACCAGTTATAATTTCAGGGCAACTGAAGACCTGTATGATTCAGGAACAATCTAAGTGGTGAATGAAGATTTCTCTCTTTATTCCCACAGTTCTTCAAAACAGATGCCTCACTGCCCCGATGTGTTGTGCACATAGGAGTATTTCTTGCTGCTACCTCTCGTACCTCTCTATCCGAACCTTTGATGGGTTAAATAAACCTTTATGGCAAATATGACACATGAGGTAATGCATACAGCATCCTTTAACAAAGCATGGATTTCACTTGGGTGGGAAAATTCAGATTTTATATTTACTTTGAGTATTGGATCAAAAAGGAGGCTTTGACATTTCTTCTCATATAAGTTGTTTAATATGTAATTATTCCACAGTGCTGTCTGCCATATAATACTGCAATCTTTCATCTAGATAATAACAATGTTTTGTTGGGTCACAAAAATGTGAAATTTTTCACCATTTCCAAACTGCTACATGAGTTGCAAGTTAATAAAATTTAAAGGGAGCGTGTCAGCAACACGTAAACGCTTGGGAAATGAACGCTTCAATGATGTATTATAGCATTTTTAATAAAATTTTACTTTGTTGTATATCTGCGTTTCTCCAGAAAGTGTTTCCTTTCATAAAATGAAAACTCTTCTGTCCGAGGTTTTTAGGATGCATTTGTTTTACTGCATTAGTGAACAAGAATTCACTTCAGTTAAGCTTATAAAAATGTCTCTGATGTCTATTCATCTATACAATTTTTTTTTTAAATCTTCAACTAAATTTTTCATCTTCAGTTTTCCCCTGATTTTGTCCTTGTCAAATTAAAGCTAAACAATTATATTTAAAATATTATGTAGACAAAAGTACAAATGAAACGCTAAAGTATGGGCTACATTTTGTAAAACCTTGTCCTTTGCAAGTGCCTTCATCATTTCAAGCATTGATTGTAAAAAGAAATGTTCTTTATGTGATATTAACAGTTCGGAAAGGAAAACTTCACAAGTGGTAAAATCAAAGCATATGAACTATAACTGTTTCAATTGAAAAGGAAAAGGGTTGCATGTGGAAAACAAGACTTAGACACGAACAAGAATACCAATCACAAATCTGAAACGTATATTCAAATGTTACAAAACAAATATGTCAGATGTAGAACCTGATACCAACTGTTGTAAAGCCCTGAATCAGGAAATTACTCAAACTGCAGACGTATGTGTCTAATTAACAAAGACAGTGAATCCGGTCTGAACCCATAAGTCACTGAACCAGCTAAAAATAATGTCTGACTGTTCTCGTCACAAAAAATAATTTCCTTTTTCTCCAGCTGTGACAGATGCAATGGTATCTGAAAAGATTTATTGTCTTTCCAAACAGACAAAGAAATGACCACAGCACTGCACTCACTGTTGTTACCAGCTTGCCTTGTATTCAAAGTGTCTCTAAAAAGCACAGATAGACTGACAGGAAAAAGAAGAGCACTTGCACATTATGAATTAGTTGGATTAATTAGGTGAAGGAATTAATTGGACTCCCACCAGCTATAGATCATCTATTTCCAGGAACATACACACGTGGACAAAATTGTTGGAACCCTTCCTTTAAAGAAAGAAAAACCCACAATGGTCACTGAAATAACTTGAAACTGACAAAAATTTACTGAAAATTAACTAATGAAAATCAGACATTGCTTTTGAATTGTGGTTCAACAGAATCATTTAAAAAAAAAAACTAATGAAAATGGCCTGACAAAAATGATGGTACCCTTAACTTAATATTTTGTTGCACAACCTTTTGAGGCAATCACTGCAATCAAGCGATTTCTGTAACTCTCAATGAGACTTCTGCACCTGCCAACAGGTATTTTGGCCCACTCCTCGTGAGCAAACTGCTCCAGCTGTCTCAGGTTTGAAGGGTGCCTTCTCCAGACTGCATGTTTCAGCTCCTTCCACAGATGTTCAATAGGATTTAGATCAGGGCTCATAGAAGGCCACTTCAGAATAGTCCAATGATTTGCTCTTAGCCATTCTTGGGTGTTTTTAGCTGTGTGTTTTGGGTCATTATCCTGTTGGAGGACCCATGACCTGCGACTGAGACCAAGCTTTCTGACACTGGGCAGCACATTTCGCTCCAGAATGCCTTGATAGTCTTGAGATTTCATTGTACCCTGCACAGATTCAAGACACCCTGTGCCAGATGTAGCAAAGCAGCCCCAGAACATAACCGAGCCTCCTCCATGTTTCACAGTAGGTACAGTGTTCTTTTCTTTGTATGCTTCATTTTTGCGTCTGTGAACATAGAGCTGATGTGACTTGCCAAAAAGCTCCAGTTTTGTCGCATCTGTCCAAAGGACATTCTCCCAGAAGCTTTGTGGCTTGTCAATATGCATTTTGGCAAATTCCAGTCTCGCTTTTTTATGATTTGCTTTCAACAGTGGTGTCCTCCTCGGTCGTCTTCCATGAAGTCCACTTTGGCTCAAACAGCGACGGATGGTGCGATCTGACACTGATGGACCTTGACCTTGGAGTTCACCTCTAATCTCTTTGGAAGTTGTTCTGGGCTCTTTGGTTACCATTCGTATTATCCGTCTCTTCATTTTGTCATCAATTTTCCTCTTGCGGCCACGTCCAGGGAGGTTGGCTACAGTCCCGTGGACCTTAAACTTCTGAATAATATGTGAAACTGTAGTCACAGGAACATCAAGCTGCTTGGAGATGGTCTTATAGCCTTTACCTTTAACATGCTTGTCTATAATTTTCTTTCTAATCTCCTGAGACAACTCTCTCCTTTCTGTGGTCCATGTTCTGTGTGGTACAAACCATGATACCAAACAGCACAGTGACTACTTTTCACCCTTTAAATAGGCAGACTGACTGATTACAAGTTTGAAGACACCTGTGATGCCAATTAGAGGACACACCTTAGTTTAACATGTCCCTATGGTCAAATTATTTTCAATCTTTTCTAGGGGTACCATCATTTTTGTCCAGGCCATTTTCATTAGTTTGTTTTTTAAAATGATTCTGTTGAACCACAATTCAAAAGCAATGTCTGATTTTTATTAGTTAATTTTCAGTATTTTTTTTATTTATTATTACTTTAGTCAGTTTCAAGTTATTTCAGTGACCATTGTGGGTTTTTCTTTCTTTAACGGAAGGGTACCAACAATTTTGTCCACGTGTGTATCTCAGCTTCAAGAGATGAAAACAACTGTTTACAGACTGCCCACAATCTGGTAAGCAGTGATAAAGAAACGCTCTGTTTTCTTTACTTTATGTGACAGTGTATTAAACATGTAGGGTTAAATAGGATCACATAATGAACAATTGGTAATGTGCATTTTTCTTTTTGTGAAAAAATCTCAGGGTTCTGAAACTTACAAATGTAGCCCAGAAGTCTTGCAATATGCTGGACTGCATCTGAACAACTCAAATCCCTCCCAAATGTTAATTGACCAAGTCAACCCCTGTTAAAAAACGTGTTTTTTTTCTATAGCTTGGATAGATAATCATGCATTGTTATGGGCTTAAATCTTGTGATTTATTCATTCTTATTCTGAGGTTGAGCTTCCAGGGCCTCTGTTTTGAACATTTTGGAAGAGCATCACTTTCATTCAGGTATGTGTTGCATCCGCCTCAACTGTAGGCTATGCTGTACAAAGAAGGTTAGAAAATAGTTTTATTTATTTATTGTTATTTCTATACTTTTTTTCATTCATGTGATACCAGAGGGACTGATTAATGACTATTAGAGCAACTACAAGTGGTGGTTAGACTACTCGAGGGGGCATGAAACCCAGTGGGGCGAGCCAATGTACTTTAGTATAAGCAGATACAATGCAGATTCACTGTAAAGCCTGTTTCAATGTATGTCTCTGTCTGCATGGGAAAGGGTTTAATATTGTATCACCTGTCTGAAAGTTTATGACTGCACAACCTGATACCTTAATAGGTGCTTAATGATCGGTCAAAATGTCAATTAACATAGTAATGCTAATTTATTGTTATTAAATATAATTATTATTATTATTATTATTATTCACAATGGTGTGTATTGATCTCTCAGTGAAGGCACATGGTAATAAATGGACATTTTTATAATGTATTTTAACTTGTGGAGATAGGGAAACTGAATTTAAAATGATGACGTCTATGCCTTTTGCCTGATATAATCCAGCTTCACCCAGTTTTGGCAGATAAAGTTGGGGGGTATATATCAAAATATATCTGCAAATATCAAAATCTACTACTAAATAAACCAGGAAGATTCGAACTCCTCGTCATACCCGAGATAAAATGTATTAACTACATCTCCCATGAGTCTTTGCGGACGTTGCAGTAAAAAAAAAAAACCTCATGGAATTTTTTCCACATTCATACAATAAAACCATCAGTAAAACCTTGCATTTCAAAAGCGGGGAATACAATGAATAACAAGGGATATTAAAACAACTAATATGGACATGAACGGTGTGTACCACATTCTTTTTTTTTTAATTAAATTATTTTTTTTAATGAGGATATCAAGAACTTACTCGTAATGTTAGGAAAACCAACAAAACGAGAATAAGCGGTAAACTGTCCTGTTACCATGGCTTAAATTTTGCCTCTAAATTGGGTTGCCGTGACAACCCGAATCTGACGTCATCCGTCCCGATGAGACCCTGCTGCTGTTTCTTTGATTGGAGGGAAACCCCGTGGACGAGCGGGAGAGATCATCAGCTGTGCTGCCGGGTATCAGGAGCAACATCGTCTAACGACACTCACAGGTTAGTTCACATTTACCACCGACGATCGATGTATTTTCGATGGAAAATCGTTACATTTGCTCCTTGTGGCTTGGGGGGGATCGTTTAATCCGGCTTGTTTCGGTGCAACTGGGTCTGTAAGAGGAAACCAGTGATGCGCCGCCGCTCAGTCATTGTTCGGGCTCATCGTAGTGAATGGGAAGCGTCGCCTCACTTCATACCATCTCTTTATTTACCCCTCCGTGTTTGGAAGGCAGCGCTCGGCTGTAACGTTACCGCGTTCGCCTTTGTGAATGAAGCGACCTGAAATGAATGCTTAATGCTCGTAAAACCAGCAGCTCTGGTTGTTTTCCGGGAAGCAAAAAAAAAAAAAAAGGGCGTTCACTTTGGACTGAACCAAGATAACGCTAGTCTAATTTAATTACATTTAAACTGAGTCAGTGGTACCATTGTTGGTGCTGATCTGTCCATCTGCAGCGGTCTAAACCATTCATCACATTACACAATGAAAATATTGAAGCCAAATCAGATAGGTAGGCCTGTATCCTAGCCGCACACTGAGCTCAAGCTCGGTGGGCAGGTGTGAGTGTGTGAGTGCGTGCGTGCGTGCGCGTGCGCGATCGTGCGTGCATGTGTGACGTGAAACTGGGTGGCCGACATTCCTCTGAAGGGTGCAGGTGTCTGCTTGTTGGCAAATCTGACTCGCTCGTTGTGAGATTTTTGATAGGTTTGGTGGTTTGTGCAAGCAGCTGGTAAGTTAAGCAATTATTGCATATTAATGTATAGTTTATGCACTAAAGTAATACTGCAGCGATCCTGACATGAACAAGGACATTGTGAATTGTATTGGCTAAGAAGTAGCCTGCTTAAGGAAAAAATATCAAGTGAATTGGGTGTCATCAGGGGTCTGATCAGAACAAGGCTCTTTTTTAATTATATTAGACTCTGTCCTGCATATAACCCAGGATATAGCTATTACTTCTTTTTTAATTGATGTATTGACATAAATCTGAAATGATTAGGGGATTTAAGGGTTTTGAAAATGCTAAATGCATACTGGTTTCTTCCTCAGTAATGTGAGCATTCCCTGCTTGTCTGTGTCACACAGGATTGTGAACAGAATATTTTGGGTTTTTGGCCTGTTGCTCGGGGAAAAAAAAAATGCTATTTGAAGAAGTCTGTTCAAATTGCATGTCTAGGAAATTGTGATAGAGATCGTTCTCTAAATTGTTGATTTTATTTTGAGGCCCAAACGGTTAATCTAGAAAACCTAAAACTAAATAATGCAACCTAAAAGAAAAGCACAGACTAAAGGAAGTATATTTCTGTAAAACCTCAGTTCACATAAGCTCTTTCTCCTGTGGTATTTCTAATGACTAGGATGCAAAGTCACTTTAGTCACCAGTAGAAAGTCAAGTCTGTGCCAGACTGAGTGCAGACTGGCCAAACTGGTTGAAATTTCCAGACTTAAAGTCTGGTTTGCACACACACACCCAAGACACACTTACGCAATCATTGTAAGAGGCTGAAACACTGATCATGGAAAATAATTTGATACAAGTGATAGTGACCAATGGACAATAAGTTTTGCGTGACATGGACTTTTTTTTTCATGTAATATTCTACAACTAGAGTTGTCAAAGTATTTATTCCTGTGAACCGGTTGCTGTTTTTTGTAAACGCATATGTAAGTTTACATGCATACCAGAAACTAAGTTTCTCTGAGAAATCAGGTTATGCAAGGAAGGAGAATGTGTATGTGCACTGTAGTCCTCCTTCACTCAAGTTAAACTATTAAATCCCTCCCTCTTCCCCACCATGTTGCTTCTCTCTTTCTCTTCTTGTTC
Source organism: Anoplopoma fimbria (assembly GCF_027596085.1). NCBI lineage: Eukaryota > Metazoa > Chordata > Actinopteri > Perciformes > Anoplopomatidae > Anoplopoma > Anoplopoma fimbria. Next base: position 6,257,847 of record NC_072458.1, read on the forward strand.
CTGCCCTCCCCCAACACTCTCTCCTCTGTCTTCCTAATCCGTCTCCTGTCCCCTCTTGTTTTGTCCTCCCCGACCCTCTGTCCTTCCTTCCTCAGCCCACACAGGAGCCATGACAGACAGGGACGACCAGATACAGAAAGCCAGACTGGCAGAGCAGGCTGAGCGCTATGATGACATGGCTGCAGCCATGAAGCCTGTCACGGAGGGAAACGATCCACTCAGCAACGAGGAGCGCAACCTGCTCTCTGTTGCCTACAAGAATGTGGTGGGGGCTAGGAGGTCCTCATGGAGGGTGGTATCCAGCATGCAGCATAAGTCCGAAGACAGCATGAAGATTGAAATGGCCAAGGCGTACAAAGAGACGATCGAGTTGGAGCTGAGGAAAATCTGCAACGAAGTTCTGGTAAGAAGCAGAGACAATGGAGCGGGGACAAAGATGGTCGATGGGTGGAAGGAAGTGGAGAGTAAATGCTTAAATCAAAGAAAGAAAGTCAGGCGTCGTAAAGGAGATGGCTGTTTTCTAGTGGAAACTGAAAGGATACGACCTGAAATAATCTTCAGCTGAGATGGTCAGAAGGTGAAAAGCAAGTATTTAAAGGGCATCTACTCCACTTGGTTATTAAAATGTCAAAAGTTGCCACGTTAGAATGAACAGTGCAAACTTTATTACAGTACAGCAGTGTTTATCGATTATGTAATGAAACCAAGAAGAGATTCCAGTTTGAAACCACTTATAAATATCTTTTTAAAGAGGTGCTGCTCACATAAATGTGTTTTTTTTTTTATTTATTTTTTTTAGCTGTAAACTAAATGATATAACTGTAATGTAATGAAACGCATTAATGCTGGCTTTAACGTTGACATTTCTTTCAAAAACTACTGTCTTAAATCAGCCGTGAACATTAGAAGGCCAATGCTGACATAGAGTCGACAAGTTGGGACTTATCTATGTCATTAAATGTTTCATTTCCGTTAAAAAAAATGTATTCAAATGAATGAGCATAATGTATGGTATAGTGGTTGTGATAGTGTTATGTCTTGGTGTGCTGGAGCATTAACAATATGTCTATGGTACAAGTTAAAACTTTATATTTTATATCATCCTTCAATGTAGGCAAGAGATGGGAGGCGTCCCCTGCCAATACAGATGTTTGAATATCATAAATTAGTATTTTGATACATCCAGTATTCACACCTTAACTGCCACTCTAAGGGACAACTCCTGAGTGAGTTTTTCTTTTTTTAAACCAATAATTATCCCTTTCATTCAAACTTACCCCAGTAGCAAAGTTTACGCCTCACTCTCTCCCACTCCATTCTTCAGGCCTGTCAGGAACATCTTATCCACAGGCTGTGTAGGTTGCACATTTTTTATCAGTGAGAGTATACCTATGGTGATACTGTTCTTAAAAAAAAAAAAAAAAAAGTATATCCTTTGTCCTGACTTTGTTGAAGGTTTTAAGTTATTTTCTTTTTAGAATAAAGCTAAGTCATTACTCTCTTAAATCACTTTAGCATACACACTTTGTCAATCACAAGACAAACCAAAGCAAAATGGTTCTGCTGCTGACAATGCCATTGTCCTTATGTTGGCGTCTTCCTTTCTCTAAATTGTTGAATTGACATAGATGAGGTGAAAATAGCAAACATTTCTCAGAAGAATAATGCGATGAAAAGACCTTTTTATAAATGACAGTGATGAAGGAATGCAGGAAATGAGCAGACTGTAATAGTGAGGAGGAGGTGGTGCTTTAAAGCAACTTTGCTGACTTTTTTTCAAAAGGTTCAGCTTGCACATTTTAACACACCTCTCCAATTACTGCTGTAAAGATTAGGAACTGATGTGTTACTGCTTGTGCACTTGTGTGTTGATTGCCACACATTTCAACACTAATATAGCACACCATCAATTGCAGGAACTGCTCAACAAACATCTAATCCCCAAAGCTGAGTCTCCCGACAGCAAAGTCTTCTACCTGAAGATGAAAGGAGACTACTACCGCTACCTGGCTGAGGTTGCTTCTGACAACGACAAGGAGGGTAAATAAAGCAGACCTTTCATCTTTTTTAGCAAATAGATATTATCCTCTCAATCCACCTCTCGTACAAAACGGTAAAATAAATCACTCATGGAAATTATTATGCTCGGTGGGCATGAGCAGCACGCAAGACCCTTCCATTGCACAAAAAATTGAATGGTGCCTGCTATTGCTAAAAACATCCTGCTGTGTATCCAGCATTGTTTCTATAGTGATAGGCTTTTACTCATCTGTTAGAGGATAAGACGAATGTGTGCTGATTTAATGGTCCTTAAAATCCTCTTTAAGACAGACAAGGCAAGGTTCGCTTTAGGTGTCGTTTGTGGCCAGAATACTGACATCCTCCCAGTTCTTGATCAACAAATGTCAGCCGAAATGCAGGAGAGGGCTGCTGCTGAGTTGTCATGGCAACAGAAGCAGCACCAGGGTGTTGGCTGCAACAGGTTACTGATGGCGTATTTAGAGTTTCTTCATGGTTGTTGTTTTTCTTTTCTTTTTCTCCTCAATTTCAGATTGTTTTGTGGGTCATATAGTGGGTGCTTTTCATTATTCTTGCTAGTTTCCTCTATTCCTTTCTTGCCTCCACTCCTCGCGTCTTTGTCCTGCCCATGGGATATGCCGGCAGAGGAGGAAACAAGCATTTAACAAAATTGTGATAGGCATTTTTCTTTTTTTTAATTCTTTTCTTTTTTTTTTAACCAAATGATTAACCGATAAAATAATCATAAACTGCAGCACTACTACACAGTTTGGGTGCAAGCAAAGCATGAATGTCATGTTTATAGGAGTAAAGCTGTATGCAGGCTGTTAAAATTTTGTTTTTGCATCCTTAATATGTGTAAATATTGGAAAGGATGATTTTGCTTGCCAGAAAAAGCCTGAGATGCAGGAACATTCACCATTATACACATACTGATGCTGCACAATGGAGTGTACTGTTTTTCCCATTTGGAAAATCTTCTTCCTTATTGGTTTGTCTTTGTATGTGCAGAAACCATCGAGAATTCACAAAAAGCCTACCAGGCTGCCTTGGAAATCAGCGCCAGAGATATGCCACCAACACATCCCATCCGCCTAGGCCTCGCTCTTAACTTCTCTGTCTTCTACTACGAGATCGTCAACTCGCCTGAAAAAGCCTGTCAGCTGGCCAAGGCGGTACGAACCGTCCTCTTCTCATATTAGTGTTTTATTTTGTTTACTCTTTGATTATATTCAAATTTGTTTTGTCCTCTACAAGATGAATTGTCCTGTATATGGTGAAAAGTATAAAAGATGACGTATCTATAACGTAATATAGATAACGATATAAGAGGGTTTATATTACATCAGATAAAACATTCTAATTTTCATTGAAAAATCATATTGAAATGATTGTGGTGTGTGTTTTTTATTTTAGTTTTCTCGAGGAAAGTGAACCAAACAAAGATGTTTTTCTAAGTCTGTAGAATATGATGTGTGGGCCAGGACATCTTTGCACCGCAACAATATTTCATTAAAAATGATATTTGGATACACTTTAATATTGTCGCTCTGCGATTTGAAAACTGCTGTTGACCATATTGGGATTTAGATTCAACTTTGATTAATTTTTCCGCCCTAACTAAAAAGTACATATTTTATATTGAAAATAAGCAAAATTTCTTAGAAATCCAGAGCTTATCTTCCCATAGAAATTTCCCAACCCTTTGCAACCGTAGGCTTAAGGATGGCTCTGTTGTATTTAAGTGTCCAAGTAATGTTTAGCCTTTTTTAATTTAATTGGAATTGACCTGGATCCAATTGGAAATGACTTTGGACTTAAAGGTGTGGTTCAACATTCTGTGAAAGAAGTTTATTGACTTTCTTGCAGAGAGCTGACACCACTCTTACATCTGACTGTAAATTATGAAGCTTTAGAATTACTGATCGGTGGATTTGGTTACCTTTGGACAGAGCCAGGCTTGCGGTTTCCTCTGTTTCTAGTTAATATTCTAACCTAAGCTAACCTGCCGTTGTAGGTAGCTTTATATTCAACATACACACATAAGTGATATCAAGCTTTTTGTTTATATCTTGGCAAAACAGCTATTGAGTGTTTCCTGAAATGTCTAACTAATTCTTGAATAGCACATGGACGTACTGCAAATATGTCCTTCAAAGTTTACTTAGTTTTTTATGTATTGTGTAGTCTTTTTAATTTGTGATACCTTTTGACAATGAAAACCAGTGCTCCAATATCCTTTTTATTCTTCTGGCAATGTCTCTTCTTAAGACCCAAATCTTATATTAGGACTTATTATTTTCTCTTCATTTTTTGCCCTCACAGTATTTATTTAAATCCATCTCATGTCTGTGAAAGTACAAGCTGTTTTGGAAAATGTGCGCACACTGGTTTTGGAAGCACTGATGGCTGTCTCTGTCTTTCTCAGGCCTTTGATGAGGCCATTTCCATGCTGGACACCCTCAACCAAGAGTCCTACAAAGACAGCACCTTGATCATGCAGCTGCTCCGTGACAATCTGACAGTAAGTGTCTTGTCTTCATGTCCCTGCATGTCAACTGTGTCTTATAATTTCTGCTGTCCCATATCTCTGCCCTGGTTTGGTTGAGTTCAAACTTGACTAAATATTTGAGATTCAAAGGTTTTTCCCGTGCTTCTTGCGGCCAGTCCCCACTTTTATATAGACCGTCTATATTTGTTGCGTTAAGTGAAGCGTGATCTGCATAAACAGCCGTTTAAATCACACAGGTATCCCGTTCTATGTGTTTTGAAGTTATTTATTGTATCTTGATTGTATTCTCCAAATCTGTCCGTCAGCTTGCTTGCCTCTTGCTTGTGGAAATTCAATCAGTCAATATGTAGGCCTACAGACATTCTTGATTTCTTTCCATGGAGCCGATATGAAAACACAATTTTGGTTCAGTCATGTCTGCCGTCAGTCAGCCTGGTGTAGACAAGGCAAGCAAACCGCTGTCACTTCCAGTGGGGATTCCCAGTTTGTGTGCACTAATCCCAGTATCCTTTGCTTTGTTTCAGCTGTGGATGTCAGACGCTCAGGGTGACGGTGAGGTAGAGGACACGGAGCAGGAACAGGAGAAGGATAAGAAGGAGAAGAAGGAAGAGAAGGAGGAGAAAGAGAAGGAGAAGGAGCCGGAGCAGGTAGCTTAGAAGAAATGAACTTCGGGGGAAAAAACAAGACAAATACACATTTTTTACCTCTCACCAGCCTAAGTTGTGTGTGTGGTTGTGTGTGCACATACATGCACAGCTATGTATGTTTACACTCCACTCACAATGTGTAAAGTACAGTATGTGTGTGCGGATACATTCAAGTGTGCGCGTGTGTGTGCGTGTGTGTGTGTGTTAATTGTATGAGCACCTCCACAGAGAAAAGAATGGAATAGATCTGTTTTTTTTGTTTCTTTTGAAGATTACTCATTGTGTCAACCAGTGGATGTTTTTTTTTTTTTTTGTTTCTTATCCATGATTTAGTCCAAATGAAATCCCTCCTTTTTTAGATCCAAATCAAGCCCCTTGTTCTTTAACCTTATTCACTGTAGCAAACTGCTGTTGTTGCAGGAAAACTTAAACAAAACAAACTCTGTCATTTTGATAATTTGTATGTTTTTACTTGAACTCAACATTTACAATCTTTGTGACACGTGGGTCTAAAAATTCCTTCAAAGCATTTACTGTTAAAAAACAAATAAAAAAAGATGATCACAGCAGTCTGAATTCACTAAACTTATGCCAATCACAATGACCATGTAGATGGCAGAATTTACCTCGGTAAAGATCTATTAACATATTGCTTGTATCCATCCCGCCCTGTCAATGTCCAGTGTGCAGGTAGTGTTTTTAAGGATGGTACATGTGTCATTACTAAGTGGGTTCTGTGTGCATGTGGGTGTAGGAAAGTTTTTTTTTTTTTTTTTTTTTTTTTTGGTATGAATGGCCACTTGCGGAAGCTGTGGTAAAACTTGGGTTGACCGTTTTTGTTGAGAGGATTACATTCCATTTAACTGACATCTTTTCACTCTCTGTGAAATGTGTAGACTATAATTTCCTGCAATTTTCCACAACACATGACAAGGTATAGACAGCCTAAGATAAAGTGAACAACTTGACAAAATGGCTCGATACTGTAACTTTTTGATATTTTATCTTTTCAGCAGTGCAGAGGATACTTTTGCCATGTGCTTTTATGTGGCTTTCTACTCTTTTCTATTCAGGTGTTTTGTATTTTCTTTTTGTGTATTTTATTCCCTTTGACTCCTGATTTGACTCCTGGAATGTATGTGGTTCTCATTAGTATGGTATAAGGGTTAGCCGTGCTTTCAAACTGGCAGGTTTTGCTTAGGATTTAGCTTGAACCAGGTGGTTTACAGTAACATTTACCTTTTCTTGAAAGTACATTGTGAAAAGACAAACTTAAACAATGCTAAATGTAAACTGATTATCAAAGTAACTTGGTAGAAAGCTGTGTTATGACCATTTAGTAGTCACAGAGTAGTGCCAGTTTCTTCTAATAACAGTATCTTGATTTTAAAAAGATGGGGATGCCGGATTCAGAACACATTTGAGTACGTTATTTGGTTATGTGCTTTTCATGTAAGTGGAATTAAAACATTAAAATCAAGTGTGCTGTGCTCAATGCATTTGTTTGCTCTCTGTACATGTTGAATTACATTTTTACAATATATTTATGCATATGAGAAGCTGTCAGGCCTCTGTTAGACTCCGGCTCACTCTGCCACACTTTCCCATGGAAGATGCTCACATCGAGACATCCTCACAGTGATCTGAGAATACACCCATGTTCAAGCTGAGAAATCATGAGTTACATTTTGGTGAAATGACTGCAGGTGACAGTCTTCAGGCACACAGCCAAGAGCAGCCTTCATTGAACATTTAACAGTTTAAAGCTAAAACTTAGTGTTATCTCTTTAATTTAGACTTTTATGTGGGACACAACTTTTATTCATATCCAATGATGGAAATCCTACAATTTGATATATTCTAATATTGAAACAAAAAAATCGTGTGACACTCTGCTATACTGCTGAAAGACCCATGACATGATAAAATACTGTAGCTTACATAATTTAAAAAAACTATTTTCCTAACCTCCTTTTGGTTCTGGTGAATACAAAATTAAAACAAGTAAATAACCTTGGAAGGGGCTGCAACGTTCTGGTTTGGTTTTAGATGGAAGCTAGCTTTTCACCAACTGCACTGCCATCTGCTGACGTAGATGTCTTACCAGGAATACGTTGTGGTAGATTTAGATGTGTCATTTGATCTCTCTACATAAACCTAGAAATGATTAGCCTAACCAAACTGAGACAAAATCTGACTGAAAAAAAGTCAAACTCACATAAGAGATGACAAGATGTAAAGTTTCTTGATGTTATATTTGCATAAATGTCAAACTCTAATCTGTCTTCACAGCCAGGCGGATCATAAGCACTCAATAATAATGAAGATAGTAAGCCGATCACATCATAAATGATCAAGGGGGCCAATCTTCAGTCACTATACCCTATCCAGGGACATCTGTTTCACCCTGATCAATGGCCTTTAAATACATTAATCTAGTGAAGTGTCACTCTAATAGCAGCTGATAAGGACCTTGAGAGTTACACCACAGTGTATGTAATGCATTCCCATGACCGGGTCACACGAGGAACATCATGCACTGTGAGCAGTAAAACCTCACCCCTAAGGCATGACAAGCCCATGACATGGTGGCGGGCATGGTTGTGAGAGGGGGCCGCCTGCCTCTGCTGAGCACCGCGGAGACATCCACGTCGTCCCCGTACAGCATCACCAAACAATCGTGGTCAACCCTGTAAGTCAATTTTCGGTCTTTAACAATGCGTTTTTACATGATTTCATCATCATGCGTACAGTTGTGGTTGACGCCCCTTTCTCGACTTTTTCCCGTCACGCTGAAGCGTGATTGGTCCGTTCCGGTGACGCGCCCACTAGTATATATAAGACAACTTCCCACTGCTCACCTACCCTCAACCCCGGCTGTTAGTGCTGTGTGAGTGCGTGTGTGCTCCTGAGCTCGCTCGGCACACATTCTATAAAAAAAATAAAAATACCAAAAAAAATTCAAAACATAAAAAAACAAAAAATCTTTTTATTTTTCTTTCTTCCTCTTCTTTTTGTAACACCGGTGAAGCTGGAGTACCGTTAGACATTCGAGGACCGGACGGTAACGTATAAGACGGGGCTGCCTAACAAACCGAACGGCATTTTTTTCGACGTGTTAGAAACGTTAATTTTTTTTTTATCATTGTGTGTCACGTTTGAATGACAGTTTTAACCCCATTAGAAGACGACATTGTGTCATTTTAACATATTTATCTTTTACATTTTACCCAAACCCCCTTTCAACTGACAAGCCAACGGTTGTTAACGTTCACCATCAGCATTCTGCCCCGAACTGACGTGACGCCACCGACCGTTAGAGAACTAAGCATTCGTGCAGACGCCGAAAAAACTTTTTTTTGTTAAGATCAGTCCGCGTCCTAGTTCTTCACCAGCCTCAGCGGCCAACGACAATGAATCCCAGTGCTCCCAGTTACCCCATGGCTTCCCTTTACGTCGGGGATCTGCATCAAGATGTGACCGAGGCCATGCTGTACGAGAAATTCAGCCCAGCCGGAGCTATCCTCTCGATCCGGGTCTGCAGGGACATGATCACCCGGCGTTCCCTTGGATACGCCTATGTCAACTTCCAACAGCCGGCGGACGGTAGGTAGTCCGTTAATACACCAACTGAAATGTCTGTTTCAAAATGACAGCATGTGACAGGTAAAACGCTGGCCTCTTTCTACTACACGTGACTGCGGCCGACATGTTGTCGGTAGTGTCTCCCCAGCTGAACCTCCCAGCAGTGGCGTAGCAGAAAAGCACCACGTCCGCCCTGCCCTGCCCTGCCCTGCCCACCCCGGTGATGTAGCAGTGGTGTGCTATCATCCAGCTGGACTCTCAATGCCTCTTTATCTCTGCTCTGTTCAGGACAACACCCCAACTGTTCTCCCTCAAGTGCTGACACACCATTTTAATTGAATCTCCCCAGAATGCTTTCCATTCAGCTCTGTTGGGATCTGAACATCTGTATCTGTAGAAAATAATAGTATACCTGTTTTTATAAAAATGTAAGAATATGCCGGCCATGCATAACTTAGTAGCCAAATATCTACGCAAAAAAAAATGTTCTGCATTCCCTGGATAAGAGCACAGGTCTGCATTTGACTTTAACATGTCTTGGGTTTGATCCTGTTTTTTTTTTTTTTTTTTTACAGAGATTTATATCTTTTGAGGCTTTTTAAACTATAGTCTCTTAATAAAGCAAGGGTTAGGCATGGGGCGTTTAGATCAAAATCCTTTGTCATGGAGCATTTCATTTTATTTCACCTTCTAAATGGTAGATTAATAAGATGAGTGATATTAAAGGGATAGCTTCCACAGTATGCAGGGAATGTCAAAATTCGGAACATATCCCAATGTATGTATTGGGATATTTGTTGAACCAACATTAGAAGTATGATGTTGTCAAAAAAAATGTATCCATCACTTTCCTGATTAATAGTTATTTAATTTATACTTATTGATAATATCACTCTGCCTTTTGAAATGGTTATTTGTACTCCAGAGACAAAGTTTAACTGATTAATTAAAGTCCTGAAGCCAACAAATTGACCAGTATTTGCTGGTCTTTAATGACTTTTTTTTAAATTTTTTATTTAAACTAAACAAGCAATATCAATATGTCAACTTGGGCTCTGGGGCTCTTTAATGAACATTGTTTTCAATATATTTTCTATATCAAACTGAAAACATTTAATTAATGAAATATATAATAATCAGATTAATTGTTAAATCCAGCACTAAATAATAGTTAATTTGAGATTATCCCCCATTTTTATGTGTAGAACAAACTACCACTATTATTTAGTTATTTAGAGTAATTCATCTGATAAAGTTTGTACTGGTCTGAGTTGGCAAGCTGTTAGAGATTGGTATCGTAGTTGTGCTGCTGTACATGAATAAAGGCCTAGTTTGAAACTCCCTGCCAGGGGAAGTAGAAGAATGCAGCAGCAACTTCCATGGACTAAAAGGAAGGGGACACCTTAAGTATCAGCAGATGCCAAAAAGTTTCACCAACACAGCATCATGTTGGTAAAACTGTGGGCCATCTGTCTCTTAAGAAATAGCAGGGGGGAAAAGTTGAGCAGTTTTAGTCAGTTACCCTGCAAACCTTTAGTACTAGAAACTCCCTCAAGACTATCTGTCATATTAAGCACTCAAAGTTTTAGATGTAGTAAATAATCTAACCCCTGCTCCTGTGTTCTTTCCCTCAGCCGAGCGTGCACTGGACACCATGAACTTTGATGTGATCAAGGGGCGGCCTGTGCGCATCATGTGGTCGCAGCGTGATCCATCACTGAGAAAGAGCGGTGTTGGAAACATCTTCATTAAGAATCTTGACAAGTCCATCGACAACAAGGCTCTATACGACACCTTCTCTGCGTTCGGCAACATCCTCTCGTGCAAGGTAAAAAAACTAGTTGCCCACTCTGGCTACATCCACACAATATGTTTCCGTTTAAAACCCAGGTTTCGGTTTTGTTGTTGTCTGTTGTCACACTCGTAGCTCTGCTGGTGGCTGAAGTCCCAGTGGCACTGAAGAGCATTTATGCTCTTGTTCGTTTACAGTTTCTTTGTGAACCTTACAATAGTTGTGCAGAACAAAATATTTTTTATTAGAAAATGCTCTACTACTCCAGAGTAGTGTGGACGCTAGGCGTAAATGTAGCAAAAGATATGCACTTCAAAACGGAAATGTAGTAGTGTGGATGTAGCCTCAGTTTCTTGTTGTATCTAACCTGATTCGGGGATGGTCAACCGTCATTGTTATGGTACAGCATTGTGAGTGCAGGCATTATTTGCATGTGTGAGCTTCATAAATGTCCTATGGTGATATGCACTAGAGACATTCCTCGTTTGAAATTGTCCCCCAACAGTTTGTCTTTGTTACTCCGTGCCCTTAAAGCCAAACTGTCAATGTTGCTTGATATCAGAAATATTAACTGCACTTCATTTCTTAGAGCAGCTCTGCAACAATTTATTTTCTTTTGAAATAAGAGATATCAATAAGCAAAAGGATTTAAACCGTCAAAGTAATTCTGGACTTGTTACCCAACCTAGGGAACGACAAATTTGAAAGTTAATTTCAGAGAAGAGACAATTCGGGTTCAATGTACTGCATGCGTGTGTCTTTAAAGCAGCATGTGTTTCTTTCTCTAAGGTGGTTTGTGACGAGAATGGCTCTAAAGGCTACGGCTTTGTGCATTTTGAGACTCAGGAAGCAGCCGAACGAGCTATTGAGAAAATGAATGGCATGCTGCTCAATGACCGAAAAGTGTAAGTGAATGTTTTAACAAGTTTCAAACTAATATGTGAAATGGAAAGAGTCTCGTTGTTCACTAATACTGCGTGCGGTCTGGTTGAAGGTTGCACAATGATGCTTTATTCCTATAATTAACATAGTAATTGTCTATTAAAAATGTGCTAAATGTCCATGTCAATACAGATTCGTGGGTCGCTTCAAATCTCGCAAAGAGCGCGAGGCTGAGCTGGGTGCCCGAGCCAAAGAATTCACAAATGTCTATGTCAAAAATTTCGGTGAAGACATGGATGATGAGAAGCTGAGGGAAGTCTTCAGTAAATTCGGTCAGTCAGGGTGTCCAATTTTCAAATGGCTCTTTGAAATTACTAATACGGCTCCTGTGCCAATGGTTTAATCATCTGCTTTTAAAACACTACTGGTTACGTATAGTTACTAAAGTTAATGTTTCTGTTTAGGAAACGCAATGAGTATCCGCGTCATGACCGATGACAATGGAAAGTCTCGAGGCTTCGGGTTTGTCAGCTTTGATAGGCACGAGGACGCCCAGAAGGTAAGAGTTGTACCAACCATCTGGAGATGTCCACCATTCCTGCCTCTGAGTTTACTTTGTTTCTTACTTGCCACAGGCAGTGGATGAGCTGAACGGGAAGGAGTTTAACGGCAAGCTCATCTATGTCGGCCGTGCCCAGAAGAAGGTGGAGCGACAGACGGAGCTCAAGCGCAAATTTGAGCAAATGAAACAAGACCGCATGACTCGCTACCAGGTCCATTTCCTCTTTCAAATTCAACATGACTTCTTGCGCCAAAGTAAAGCGTCACAATTTGATCGTTGCTTCTTATCAATCCGTTCATTCATATCTTCTCTTCTGGTCAAGCATGTTTAAAGACTGCAGCTTTGTCAAATTCGGTGCTCCCTCCTTAATAGGTTGCACTGGCCAAAATGGCTGCAACATTGACTCTGTAATTCATGGGCCCCACATTTCTTCACCATGATCTCTGGGGATAAATGTGTATTACAGACAAATGCATAGTAAAAGGTTTTTCAGTCCATTAGCATTGGATTATTTGAACCTAATATGTAGTGTTTTCAAATAAATCACAAAAATTAACAACACTTTTATCTTATTTTCAGGGTGTCAACTTGTACGTGAAAAACCTTGATGATGGGATTGACGATGAACGTCTGCGAAAAGAGTTCACACCATTCGGCACCATAACCAGTGCCAAGGTAGGACATCAGTTGTTTTTCTGACTTCTGTAATTTATAGATGGCTTAGAAACTGCTTTTATTTACCGGTGCCCAGATTCATTCATCAGTTACACTTGACTCTCTCGCTCTCAGGTCATGATGGAGGGGGGGCGCAGCAAAGGTTTCGGTTTTGTCTGCTTCTCGTCCCCAGAGGAGGCCACAAAAGCTGTGACGGAGATGAATGGACGCATCGTAGCAACCAAGCCATTGTATGTGGCCCTGGCCCAGCGGAAAGAGGAGCGTCAAGCCCACCTGACCAACCAGTACATGCAGCGCATGGCCAGTGTGCGTGCAGTGCCAAACCCGGTCATCAATCCCTACCAACCGGCCCCGCCCTCTGGCTACTTCATGGCAGCCATACCTCAGGCCCAGAACCGTGCCGCTTACTACCAAGCTGCTGGGCAGATGGCCCAGCTCCGCCCGAGCCCACGCTGGGCTACCCAAGGTGTCAGGCCACAACGTGAGTAACTAGCTTTTTTTTTTAAAAGCTGTTCTTCAATCATTGTGTACATTTACTGTATATTTAAAGCACAAAAGACACACTGAAGCTAAAAAAACTGTTGTTTGTACACAAAGCCACTATGCTTTTTTTGTGTTCATAGACTTCCAGAACATGCAAGGTGCTATGCGTCCCTCAGCACCACGTCCTCAGTCCTTCGGTGCCATGCGGCCGGCCTCCCAGGTGCCCCGCATGATGTCCACCCAGCGTGTCGGTCAGTCACCTATAGTCAATCAATAGTCTGTCCAACTGCACATCAATAACATCTCAATTGTGTGTCTGCTAATTTTGTCTTTGCGTTTTGTTTCTGTACCCCTGTTCTTGCAGCATCTCAGACAATGGGCCCCCGACCAGTCAGCGCAGCTGCTGCAGCAGGCGCTCCTCTGCGTGGAGTCCCTCAGTACAAATATGCCGCAGGAGTCCGTAATCCCCAGCAGCACATACCTGCTCAGCCACAAGTCCCCATGCAGCAGGTAGGAATTTCTTTGTTAGGCCAACTACTACTGACCCATTCTGCCCTCCACGTGAGGAAAAAGTTCAGTTTGGATGTGCAGTCGAAATTTTCTGTGTGACTTTTAATTTCCTGCGTTACTTTCCCACAGCCTGCTGTCCATGTTCAGGGACAGGAGCCTCTGACAGCCTCCATGCTGGCCGCTGCTCCACCACAGGAACAGAAGCAGATGCTGGGTAAGTGTCGGCAACAGCTCTTTATGACCACATCCCTTATTAGCTTGACGTAACACTCATCCCCCATTTTTATTTTACTGGAACCAGTATGTGCAATATCATTTCAAATTGAGACTTCATTCAGTCAAATGTGCTACCTTTATCCCCCAGCTGAGAAAAACACCCACTGTACCCTCTGGGCTCTATGTAGTTTAACACATGTATTAACATATTGTTGTCTCAGTAACTGTCCCTTGGTGAGTGATGATTATGTTCTGTATTAAATCCTCTGTATCTGTCACTCTTCTAGGTGAGCGTCTTTTCCCACTAATCCAGAACATGCACCCAAGCCTGGCAGGGAAGATCACTGGCATGCTGCTGGAAATTGACAACTCAGAGTTACTCCACATGCTGGAGTCCCCAGAGTCTCTCCGCTCAAAGGTAAGAACTTAAGTTTATTAATATTTACAACTTTCCTGAGGTTGTTTCTCTGAAGAGCTCACCAGGACTTGATATTAAAAGGACAGAAGTTCAGAGACTACTTTCTGTTCTTAATATAAAGGTCTCAGAAAACATTTACACCAAAGGATCTGAGTTAATTATGTTTCTACACTAGTTGGCAAATCATTTTTGATATGCAGGAAAGGTGGATCCTGTGGCAGCAGAGCACTTTTGAGATCCCACCATGATGTTGTGGTTTTGTTATCATTCAACAACTTCATTTTTGCAGGTGGATGAGGCAGTGGCTGTGCTTCAAGCTCACCAGGCAAAGGAGGCCGCCCAGAAGACTGTGACAAACTCAGCTGGTGTCCCGAATGTCTGAACCCAAGGTATGACGTTTTCCAGTGCTGCTTTAACAAGGAAAGGACAGTGTTGACAGGTGATTATGGCTTAACATGACACTGCCGCATAATTATCTTACTAGTTGTTTTTTAATGACTCTAAATTCAAAATTCGGACGACATCTATGATTGAGGTATGACCTCAACATGGCGACTGCTGATGCGGGGCTTAGCAACTAAGGGTGTTAACAGCAGGTACAGTGCAAACAACGGCAACAGTTCTGACAAAGCTAACAAGTATTTATCTGAGGTGGAACCAGAGGGCGGGTGTTGCGCTTCCGTGACGACACCATGGGTCTAGGTGGTGCTATTAGCGAAGCACAGTGCAGAGCGGCAACCATTAGCTAGCCACTGGGTCACACACACTGGGACTCGCATGCACAGACGATGCAAAGAGAAACTGTGAATACATTTAAAGAGATTATCTGCTCAGGTCGCCCCCACTCCCTATCTCCAGGCCTTGGTCAAGCCCTACACCCCCGCCCGACCACTTCGCTCTGCTGCCTCGGGGCGATTGGTTGCCCCGTCGCTCAGAGGTCCCTCCGGCCGATCCACCCGGTCACAGCTTTTTTCTGTCCTGGCCCCTCAGTGGTGGAATGAACTCCCCACTGACGTCAGGACAGCAGAGTCGCTGCCCATCTTTAGGCGCAGGCTGAAAACTCACCTCTTCAAGAAGTACTACCCTGAGCCTTCCTCGTAGCACTTATTGCACTCGTATTAGTTGCTGCACTTACTGTATTCGTATCAGTTCGCTGCACTTATTGAATTTGTATTTGTTTACTGCACTTATCCTATTCGTAGTAGTTTGTAGCACTTACTTATATTCGGATTAGTCTGTTGCAATTATTGTTTTCGTAGTAATCTGCCTCTGCACTATACTTTTGCTCTGGCTTATGCTTTAAGATGCTTGTTTAAGAAAGGAGATGCACTTATGACTTCTGGTGACTAGTAGTTCTCTTGAATACCTATGTTGAATACACTTCCTGTAAGTCGCTTTGGATAAAAGCGTCTGCTAAATGACTGTAATGTAATGTAATCTTTACACGTTGACCAGCAAATAATAGTTTGCTGCTATTTTAATGCTCTGAATTTTGAATTTAGCACCTGAACAGTGGATCGTAAACTGGCCCACCTTAAACATGTACGGTAGTAAATGGTATAACTAATTGTGTTTTTGTGTTGTTTTTATAGGAGTGGGCAACCTTGAAACTAGCTTCACCGATGGATTTTAACAGTGGAAAAAAAATAAATAAGAAAATGCATAAAACAAAGTAAAAGAAGTCAAATGATATATTAAAAAAAAATACCAATGGAAACAAGTCTCCAGCCAGGCCTTCTAATGAAACGGAAACACCAGGCCTGGTTTGCTGAGTTAAACAGAGAAAATACACAAAAAAGAGAAAAAGTTAAATTAATAAAAAATGACCAGTTTATGAGAGGTTTTAGAGAAGAATTCTTTGACAAATAAAGAATGAAAGCATTCTTTTTCTTCCATTTCTCCCCTTTTAAATGTTTGAATGTTTGGGCTGTAGGAGCCTGTTATTGTGAAATTTCCCTTGACCTTTGCTTGCTTGAATAAAACTTCTAAAGTAATCTAAATGTGTCTGTTGGCTGTTTGTGACAATAAGCCTGTTCCTATGACTCATACTGACATGATCGTGATAAGAATCTCTAAATGTGTTGGCCAAATCAACCCGATTCAGATCTCCAATGATAAAGTGGCTAAAAACGAACACACATCATACAAAAATACACAAATGAAACCCACAAATAAAAATGTACACAGTGAAGTTGTGTTTCAAGTTTTATTGTGCTTTGGGACAGAGATGATAATGTCAGCAAAAACTGAAACACATCTTAGCGCTGCTGTACTTCTATCTGCACTTTCAGGCCAGCCATTAGATGCAAGAGGGTGGTGTGGTGGCACATTTGCATCTTTTGTAAGGTCAGTTTGTTTAGTTGCCAAGAGCCATGGTCTGCTCTCTCAGCTTCTGGAAGATGACCTCCATCTGCTTCTGGAAGATATCGATCTGGGGCTTGAGCTGAGCCTGCACGTTGGCAGCAAGGGGCTTGATCTGCTCCTCCACGTTGGTGGCAACAGACCTCAGCTGCTCCTGAATCTGAGCGACCAGAGGCTCCAGCTGGGTTTTGCTGTCCTCCATGAAGGTCCTGTGGGGTAAAACCGGATTAATCACTATACATAAAAAAAACAAAAGCACCTGTTTGACCTTCAGAGAAATATTCTGTCTCTGTTGGTATCATGTGTCTCCAGGCTACTGAAAAACGGGTCAAATCTTGAACCTTTTTTTTATCGCAAAGACAGTGAAAGAGGGTGCCCCAAATAATATAAGTTTAATTATTTCCTTTGCTCATTAACTAGGGAGTGTGAGAGCTTGCTTAAACTTTTACTATCAGGAAAAAAAACAATTCAGTGCTGCATTTTTCCAGCCTGTTTTTAAATTGTATTGTGGTAAAGACAGCCGTACATGATTATTGGCATTTAACAGTGGTGGATATATTCTGGAATGTGACTCATGACTGAACCTTGACTATATGTGTGGAGGTGTAGGTGTCCGGGGTTCGCTGTACTCACTGAGCCTGGTTTGACATTTCATGGTTGCTGATGATCTCAGTCACGTCGTGAACCAACTTGGTCTTAATTTCCTCAAAGTACTGACCGAGCCTATCAAGATCGACAGCATCTTGTGCAAAGCTTCCTGTGGGTTTCCAAAGATAAAAAAAGTTAATAATTAAGTATGTTTTTTTTTTACAGCTATGATAAACAAAACACTTGCACTCTTCTCATTTGGAGAAGACAAACTAAATGTGAAGGTCTTACCTTGTGCCAGAGCAAGCAGAACAATGGTTGCAATGAGGGAGAATTTCATGGCTGCTGAGTGGTGGAGAGCTACAAAAACAAACATTTATTGATGGTGATGATGAAAAAATGTAATGTTCATATGCTGCATGTTCCTCTATCTTATTTTTGCTCTATTATAATATAATCATCCCTGTGCTGACTGAAAGACTTTTTACCCCATTATGCTTGAATTTAACTTCCTGATGATTTTCCTTTTAAGATACAAAAATGAGCCGTTAAGGTGTTTCATAAAGTTGTTTTTCAGAAGTTGAATAGGAAGCTCTCTTGTCGCTCGATCAGATGACTCACTGATGAAAGTTCTCACATTTTCTGGCAGCCTGGCTTTCTCGCTATGAGGTAATAAAACAAATATTTTGTTGTCTCCGTGTGTTTGTCCAAACCCCCACACATTAACTTGTAAACTTTATCTGGCTTATCAGAGACATCGGGTCAATAGCTCCAGTAAATAGCTGGAGAGTGAACCTTGACTTATCCCAAGTCACAAAATTAACATATATTTTGTATTGGCTTGAATCAAGAGCAGAAAAATTTACCACAACTTTTGTGAATTTAAAATAAGATATTTTGTAGTGTATGAAAAGAAAGCTTATTTTCTATGAATTAAGAATTCCAATATGTTATTTCAATGCTTTAGAAAGTTTAATCATAATTTGTTAACACGAGTTACTTTCTCTCAAAGCCAGAAACCAGAGAAGTAAGTCTCAAACTGATGCAAATGAGTTTTTTGTCTATTGTAGTGTTCTCAAGTGTGAAACAGAAATGTACCATATACTCAGAACATTACCCGGGGTGCTCTGTGTCATTTTCAAAATCTGTCATTGTCTTCGGCGCACTTCACACTTTATACTTGATATAATTAATGTCAAGTTTCTATAATTGACATATATATATTATATTTATTGGGCCATTTATTCATTCTTTTAAACTTTCATTAAGATAGAAGAAATTATATTTTAAAAAACAAATTGGCCTTTCAAATCTAAATATATACAAATATACCAATGTTTATCGCTGTTTCAGGGCTTTGTGTGTTAAGAACCTCTGTTGCAGATGATGAAACAACATTTTGTGTTCACAAACTATGAATAAGGGCTTCTATTTATAAGATCAAAACAAGAGACAGTAAAGGGATTGTGCCAGAACTGAACATGAATGTATAACATTTAAAACATGTAATATATAATTGAGACACATCAACGGCTTCAGTAACAAATTCACCCTTTGCCATTATCCAACATCAGTTCCCTCATCAAATCTCTAAGCAATAAAGAAGTGGATTTTACCCTCAAAAGTTGCATTTCAGTCTTAAGTTTAGTAACAATTTGTCGTCTTACATTCCAGGAGAGTTTCTGGAATTGTCTCATTGTTACAGATGCAGTTTAAGCTCGTAAAATAAAGAGAAAAGAACAGATTTAGACTCACCTGTACGGCAGGAGAAGTTGGACTGGATGAGGCTTACCTGTAGGACTCTCACACTTCTTATAGTCCTGCATGGTGATGCACCCTGGACGCAATGTGAATCTGATTGGATAAGATAAAGAAACAAAACATTATCGGATGTTTGTGCCGGTAAGGGAATAACAGCACTGACCTTTGCTGACTCAGTCTGCCACAAGGGCGAACTAAACCAAAGTCCAACAGTCCCTCTGCTGAATTTCCAACATGACAGTACACCTTATCATATTGATTAAATAAAGTACTCAGTCACCATTATGACAGTCAGGCCAGGCCAAATGACAAATTAGCTTCAACAGATATGATAACAGGCAAGATAATTGAAAGAATGTCTTGTTTTATTATTGGTTTTACTTTGCCTTGCATTGCACTATTGTGGCTGTAGAAATACTTTCTAATTTTGTGTTGATTATAATTTTGGATATTTTTTCGAATAAGGCTTTCATGTTAGGCACATTGTAACTTGTTTTAAAAAGTGCCCTATAACTAAGGTTTATTATGACTATTATGATTGTTATGATAATTGTTCCGCTTATGATCTGTTTGATTTTTGATTGATTGATGGATTAATACATTGATTCTGTTATTTGATCTGTGTTGTTGTAAAGTTGAGTTTTGTGTATTTGTATAAAAGTCTGTCTAGATGTCGCAACCTAGGTGACAATTGCTGTAGCTTGCTGCAGTGGTCCATGTTATGTAGCTGCCCCAATGAAAACAGACATTAAATAAAAATGTGAGTGTGGTCATAAAATGTATGTTTTATATTGTGGGAATGTACGATCACTCCCTGGAGATCATTGTAAGGCATTGCCAGCATTAAAACAACAACCAAAAAAATAATTATATTCACAGTAAATCATTCTTTCTTGTTAGCCATGCTAGCAGCATAGCTCTATGAATGGCAATGTCAGTCCATTTGGTCCGTTTGGTCGTAACTGTTGAATGGATTAACACACTGTGGTGCAGAAATTCATGGTTCCCAGAGGATGAATCCTAATGACTTTGATGATCTCTAAACTGTTCATCTATAGCATTAGCAGCAGGTAGGCGTTTGTGTTTTTTAGTGAAGTGTCTAAGCAGATATTGGATGGATTGCCTTGGAATTTAGTAGTTACATTCATGCCCCACTCAAGATAAATTCAGAATAATCATTTTTGTTATCTCATAACTTATCAGGTCAACATTTCAATTAGTCCATTAAATACACGTAAAACTAAAGACATTCTCATCAGCCTCAGCTGTGCTTTGTGTTAATGAGCAGATCTTAATATAGGAATATGCTAAACTAAGATGTGAACATGGTTTACATTATACCTGCTAAACATCAGCTTGTTAGCAAGCAATCTTTGGCATTTAACTCAAATTTAGACACAGAGAGCTGCTATGGCTTTGGACAGTTTTTTACTTACTTACAGTATTCTATTCATACTTAACTTTAATTATGAGGATTTATGTCTGCCTATGTATGGAATTAAGAGAAAGAGTTCCATCTCATGTTTTACTGTAAAAACAAAACATTTATTTTACTTAATTTAATATATGATTGAAATATACTCTAAATACAACTACAATATGATCTTTAAAAATGTCTCAATCAGCTGTTCTTAGCGTAGAAGTATGACACTCATTCATGTGGATGTAACCCTTCTACCTTTGGTTTACATCCAACATGGTGTTCCCTTCTATCTTTATGGCTGTTGTAAAGTCATTAATACTCAGTCCCACTCCTACTCAGTCAGTCATAAACAATTCAAGATGGGGGGAAATGGGAATACAGGGGAAATATGTGAGAGGTGATCATAAACAACACAAGCTGTTTAATAAAACTTGAACGAGAATCCTATGACTCTCTTTTCATCCAGTGGGAAAGCCCTACACTGGAGTTTTAAAAGTCAGACTATTAGAGCTTAGATCAAAACCAGATGTGGGAATGTATTGTCTCTGTCCTGAGTCTGTTCACCACTGGCCTGGACTCTTCTGGTGGAAACAGCTTAGGTTGTTTACGTCCCTCAAACCCATCCGCTTAAAATGAAAAAAAAGGAGATGGTATGCAAGGCACGCAAGGATGAAACAGACCTGAGTACTGCACATAAACTCTGCAGCAGGAGGAGCTGAACAGTTTGGTAGAACAAGAGGAGAAAACATAAAGCTGAGTATCGTGTGTCGTTTTGCTGAACATTAACTGTGTAGCACAAAACTCCCCCAGAAAAACAAAGAGAAAAAACTGAATGATATAATGGGATTATTATTGTTGCAAAACATTTTAATGTTTCGACTGGTCGAAATGTAGCTAATTGAACTACTTAATATACTTTATAAAGTGCTCGTCATTTATTTTGTAACAATGTATCATAATCATAAACTGAGCTAATGACTTTAATCTGTAAAGTAACTACAGCTTTCAGACACCAACCCTGTCCCCTAGAAATTACATTATACAGAAGTAGTGTAATGTAAGGACAAGCACAGTGGTAGAAGACATACTCACATACATTACTGAAGTACAAATACCTTTATAAAAAAATATCTCTTTAGTATAGGTCAAAAGTAAACTGAAAGAAATATTACAGGCAACATTTTATTTAAGTGTCAAAATGAAAAGTACTCTTTCCGCAAAAGAAATGTCACCTATGACTGGTATGTTATATGAAATTATTATATTGTAGCTGATGCATCGATGTGTAAGCAGCACTTTACTGTTGTAGCTGGTGGAGGTGGATCTGGTTTGAACTACTTTATAAACAGTTAACACGTATTTAGTCTATTGTTTCCCAACCTAGAGGTCTGGACCTCCTTCAAAGGTTCACAAGATAAATGTTATAGGGCATGCAATGATTAATGAGGCTGAGAGAAGAAAATAAATCAAGTTGTGCAACACACATTTGTTTTCACTTCTTGGAATCTTGGCTTTTTTGAGAACTATGGCCACTTTTTTTTTTTTTTTTTTACTTGTTTTGGCTTCACACTGTTATGTAACTGAAACCATTGGAGAGTTCTAAAGGGGAAATGTATTTTGGGTGGAATTTCTAAAAACTCACAGACATCTGAAAAAAAATGTTTTAATGTAAAATCACAATCTCAATACCTTTAGCTGCGAAGTAAATGTAGGGAAGTAAAAAGTACAATATTTGTCACTTTGAAATGTAGTGGAGTAGAATAATAAAGTATAAAATCTAAACTCTCAAGTAAAGAAAATACATTTAAGCTTACTGCAATGAACACAACATGTCTAGGCTGGCTGTTAACTATAATGGCAGACACTTGATCAACAGTGAGAGAAGGAAAAAGATAGCAAGAAGCGGGGAGAAAAAGTAAATGGCCCTGCTGAGCAGCAAACACTCATGAACCTAAGCATTAGAAACCGAGTGACCAAATGTCACTGAGCTGCATAGCTGAGGTTATTAACTGATGTAATAGAATAAGAGCACGCCCTCCAGTGAGCCAAACACTCATTACAATTCTAGTATATTTCTGTTGTGTGTGTACTCAAGTAAACAATGTAAACAGGCCACGTCTCAAATGTGAGATGTTTGTGTCATTTTCACAGTCCCTCAGTCTACTGGAATTTGTTAAAAAAAAGTTTTTTGCAGATTCAGCTTTGAAAAAAAGATACATTCAAATGCTCCCCCAGTTCCTCCTCCACAATCCTCTGGCCTCAAACCAGACCACAGAAAGAATGAAAATTTACACGAGCAGCAGAAAGCCATAAAAAACATTTAGGAAACTCAGGAGGATGTCCCATTTCCTCTTCAAGTATTTGGTGGTCCACTAACTCAAAGTTCAACCAAGTTACTTCAAACTTTCATTGTGCGTTTAAAAGCAGGATCATCCTTGTGTTCACCCTCTTATCGAATAAACTGAGTTACTCCGCTTCCAAGTTTTAATCACATGCTCCAGGCTGCTGAAGCTCTAAACCCTCACTGTAGCTCTGCTCTGTTGGTGCCAGAGAACAGGGAGGCTCAGATTTCTTGGCTTGATATTTCTTTGACTTTCCACTGCTGCATTCAGGTGCGATAGAAAATATCGTATTTATGACAACTGCATCCACATAACTTGAACATACTACACACCATAGTAAAAAAAATAAAATGATGCCAAGACATCAAAATGTGATATTTAGGAGTTTGTTATTTTAAGTAATTGTACCAAAGCATTACACAACTGCATCTGTTTCTCTTCTGTGCCACTTGACCATTTAAAGGTGAATTAAGTGAACTATTGCATTGTCAGTTTCTAATAGCATTATGTAAACTTCAAAATAATTTTAATCTATCTGGCAAATTTATAATTGAGACAAATATTTACGTCCTGGTTTTACAAATGAAATAAACAAGCGTCTATCAGAAATATCTGGCGAGTAGCTGCAAACTGTAATATTCTGAAATGTAGTGTGGTTTACTCATTATAAGTTTTTGCAGGCATTACATATTTTTATGCTGGTCAATAAAAAACAAGACACCCCTTTTTTTTATGTAATTCAATCCAACACAACTGAAGTGAATAAACACTTTTCTGGTAGGTGTAAGCATACCTGATAAAATAGCAAATCAGTGCCAAAGTCAAGATTACAATCGTCTTTAAAATCAAATTAATTTTGTTTATGTATAGCAACACAAAATCACAAATCTAAAATTTGCCTCAGAGGAATTCACAATGTTTACAGCATGTGACACACTGTCATTAGACTTGTCATTTCAGAATTTGGATGAGAAACCAAGCACACAACTGATTAAAGAAACCTCCATTCATTATGAAGGATTTAGTAAAGGTAGATAATGCACTTAAACCCCAGACATCACATGCAAAAACAAGCGATGGTTCTTTAACTCAGACTTCGTAGATTACGAGGGACCCGTGAAGGCACCACTTGACTGACAACCCCGCAGTCTAATCCAGAGAGTGAGGATGCGCAGCAGCGGTGATATGTGTCGAATGAACATCGGCTAAGTACTTCTCTCGACTGTGATTGACAAAAACCCTGCTAACACTTTGTTCATCAAGCCCCCAAAAGCCCATTTGTTTGAGCCTGAAACCGTCGGGTCGATCGGGACAAATTGAATCCAGACCAGGACTCTTCAGACGCTACGTCGGGACAATGGAATCCAGCCTGATCCCGGACAGTATCCGCCCTCAGCGGCTGCAGCCAGGCATTGGATTCGGTTCAGGACACACCGGGACCCTCCGCTCCTCTCTCCGGCCCGGGGTGACGGTCCCCATCGCGCCGCTGCTGCCCTCCCCGGCCTCTCTGGCTGCTTCCTGCGGGCCTCCTCTACCCCCGCCTCCCCTGCAGTTCCACAGCCTGTACGGCGGTATCGGAGCCGCGCTGGGGCCGGGGGCTGCCGGCCACTGTAACCCGGGGAACCCGGCGGTGCTGAAGGAGGCGGTGGAGGCTGTGGTCCGCAGCTTCGCCAAACACACGCAGGGCTACGGCAGAGGTAACGTCCAGTGGTGATAGTACTCTGTTTAATTAAAGATAATGGGGATTATATGTTTCATATTGTTCACTTTTAGCTGCGCCATTTGTTTGGAAGCAGATCAGCAACAACAACAAAAAAGAAATACATGCTTACGTTGTTTCCCTGTGAAATACATGCTTGGCTACACTGTGTCAAATAAACCGACTTTATATTGTTTTAGCATGTTTTATGGGGATTTTCATCTGATGCAAATGTCACCATGTTGTTTCTTTCTGGAATCAAAGTTGTCCTATTATATTGACACACTTTTAGTAACATTGGCTTCCACGGCTTCATTAAAGGATTAAGTACCTCAGCCTTGGGGGATTACATTTACAAACAATAAGCTTTTATACTACTGGACACAGTTCATCTCTGGTCCTGTAATGTAATGGTACATCACGCTACTTATTGTCAGTAAAAAAAGATGTACTTGGTTCATCCATGTTTTTTTATTCAACAATATGTTGCCTATTATCCTGTTTATTCCTCTTAGTAAGTATTGCTGGATGGATTTAATTTGCACAACTAACTCTTTAGAGAAATAGGCATTGAATACTGATGTTCCACACGTATGATTAAAGTTCTGCTTACATATAGATGTATCACTACAGCATATTGGACAGAACAAGGCATAAAACTAACATTACACCAAAAGCTGCTTTAATGCGGGCTGTTAAGCTAAAACAAGTTTTCCCGTCTGCTGATAATAGGATTTATTTCTAAAAGATTGTCCCTCTGTGCTCCCGACTAACAGCCTCTTCCCTCCTCTATCCCATTTAGGCTACTTAACACCGTCACCATTGGCAGCAACTTAAAGACTGCTGATATTTTTACTCTTATTTTATTTCCTCCTACAGTATATTGCAATTTGTGTTTTCCACATTTTACCTGTGGCAAAGTTATACTTATGTCATTAAAGGTGAATTAATTAGTTTGCAATAAAACCCAAGACTTTTATCAATAGTAAAGTCATTCTGTCAGTTATGATTTATTTTGTTATTATTTTATGTGATACCATGTTTGATATCAATTTAATAATCTTACTGTATTTTTACTTTTCCCTGTGATACATTTGTCGAATATGTTCTGATTGATACCAGACCACTGCCACATTGTGGGTTTGGTTCTGGGTCAGCACCATTGCCACATGTGTTCTTCCACTATCTCCCGATATTTCCTGTCTTTCTATTTCATCCCTTTCCTGAAGCATTTCGATGCTCAAAAATAACTTGGTCTGTGTCTGAATTTGGTGTGTTGAGCGTACTTTAGGTGGCCCTTGATTTAGGGAAAC
This sequence comes from Anoplopoma fimbria, assembly GCF_027596085.1. Classification (NCBI taxonomy): domain Eukaryota; kingdom Metazoa; phylum Chordata; class Actinopteri; order Perciformes; family Anoplopomatidae; genus Anoplopoma; species Anoplopoma fimbria. Next base: position 6,283,635 of record NC_072458.1, read on the forward strand.
TACTCTACATTTAAGTAAAATAAATGCATTTTCTGGACATCCCAAGGCTCATCACACATGTAGCACTAGCATAGGTTAATTGTTAGAAGGATATTTATGAAAACAAATATATTTTATGATGTTTTAAACATAGTACACAATGGATTCATGTATATAAATTGTGTAAATACTATCACAGAGAGCAACTTTTTGTTGTATTCAATTGCACAGACGTTATATCTTTTATTGGCTTACAGAAAGAGACCAGTTAATGGTGAGCACTTTACTTTTTCAAACAGTAAAAGCAATTCCAAAATGATTTGGATTGCAGTTTAGGGATTTACATATCGATGTCAGAATATATCTCAGCTTCTTTACAGAGGCCTCATTAGTCGCAGAGCTGCAGCCCTCAAACGCTCTGATCGGGCTCCAGACTCAGTAAGTGAGCAAGAAGCAGGCTGCTTGTGTTCGTATCAAACAGTCAGAGCTCAGCAGGAAAGAGCTGAGGGCAAACAGAAGTCAACCAGCCCTGAATAATGTTGGCTGCATTCACATCTCCCTGCAGATCCAAACCCAAATAATAATTTCTGACTCATTTTTACTGCTTTCTCTTTGTTGTTTTTTCCTTTTGGAGGACAGGACTGTAACTTTGTTGAGGGAGTGTTTCTTTAAGCAGCTCCTCTGAGGTGGTGTCCTCTAAGCGACCATCTAAATATTTTTTGAATAAACCTCTGACATCTTTGAGACGACCTTCCTCCCACACTTTCCATCTTTGTGTTTAATGAGGAAGTTTCAGAGCACAGTCAGGGACTAATGGCGCTTAAGAGTCTGTTGATATATCACACTGTGACGAGGCCTCTTTTTTTTTTTATCTTTGTGCCCTCCAGTAAACGTGGTGGAAGCCTTACAGGAGTTTTGGCAAATGAAGCTGACCAGAGGGGCCGACCTGCGGAACGGAGCTCTTGTTGTTTATGAAATGGTCCCATCCAGCAGCCCTCCATATGTTTGCTATGTCAGTCTTCCTGGGGGCAGCTGCTTCGGAAGTTTCCAGGTACCGAGACTGCATTTTCTAAGCGTGGTTGTTATAAGATAGATAATATTAAATGATAATTGTGTGTTGGAGATTCATGTAAGAACATTTTCACTCAAGTGTCATGTTACAAGCTTACAAAATTCCAACATCTTTGTAACCAAAACATGCCAAATATGGATGCAAGACCTCAAAAAAGCAAATTAAGGTCTTTCCACACTGTTGCTAACTTAACTACACAGAAACTCAGGCTGGCTTTATCTTTTTGGCTGCATATCTGTTTCAGTTTCTGATTCTATCCGACCACTAATGCATGTTTTCTTCACTGTTTGACAGTTCTGTCCCACCAAGGCAGAGGCAAGACGCAGCGCTGCCAAGATTGCTCTGATGAATTCTGTTTTCAATGAACATCCTTCTCGACGCATCACAGACGACTTCATCGAGAAGAGCGTCAGTGAGGCCCTAGCGACCTTCAATGTAAGTTATGTAGAGGTTGTGTGCTTAAGTCCTTAATTCCAGTATGTTGTGGTGATATATAATAAAGAAAGAGACACATATGTAAGATACATAATGCAAGTACTATATAACTTTTATTTCTGTTTAAATGTAATGCAGTTGGCAACATGCAAATGGCGATTTGCAGAACAGTAGATACCTGATACCAATAATTGAGGCTTTGAAGGTTACTCTGCTATCAATTGCTTCCTAAAATCTTTTGCAAAGGTGCCTTCTATTCAAAATTCATCATAAACCACTACATAAAATCTCTGGAGAAACTTCCTTCACGGAGACATATGACAGAGATCATTATTACTACCCCCTACCAAAATGTTTTGTATATGTTTTATATTTGTAAAACTATTATTTGGGCCATCACAGCACGCTGATATTAACCAGTAGTTGTTTACAGGGAAACAGAGAAGAGGCTGACAATCCCAATACAGGAATTGGGGCTTTTCGCTTCATGCTAGAGTCCAACAAAGGAAAATCCATGCTGGAGTTTCAGGTGTGTAATATTCTTTGTCGTGTTAAGTACCATTTCATTCTCCTGAGAGGCACTAGGGTAGAGTGAAAATAGCACTGGCAAGGTTTGAGCCCAGATGGTGTGTTAAAATGTTTTGCATTTATTTGGCTTCTTCATGTATATTATAGTATAGTAGAGATAGAGACCAAATAAATGTTTTAAAGAGATTTCTAGTTTGTATGCCTCTAGCATACTAAAAGCTAGCTCCTCCATTGGGGGCAACATACAGGAGTTTAAGCCAACGTGTGACCTGTTTCTCTTTAACTCAAAGCATAGCGCTTAAGCCAGAACATATTAACCCTATGTATACATGGAAACAGCGAATCTGAAGGAAGCATGCTTGATTTGTAAAACGCAAACCAAATGTTACATTTTGAGTGTCCTGAAGCGAGTGTATTCTTAATTCCTGCTGGCTGGGCTGTCTGGGTTTCAGGAGCTGATGACTGTGTTCCAGCTGCTGCACTGGAACGGGAGTCTGAAAGCCATGAGAGAACGACAGTGTTCCCGACAGGTACTGTCAGTCATCTCACTATTGGGTTCAATTACCCCAGTGCAGTGGTAGCTTTCATCACTTTTCATCAACTTTCCTAAAAGACAAACTCTGTGTCAAATATTTCCCTACATGGCTTGACCTGTGCATTATAAATAATGACACAGGCTACCAAAAAAAAGATTGGTTAAAAAAAGTATCCCTAGGTGCGTTAAAGCTTATCCTCCTGTTTTAAAGGTAACATGTGAAGCAAGTTTAGATTATGGAAGCACCAAATCGTCTGTTGACAAATCTTTATACCTCAACTCATGTTATCTGGCAAAATCAAGTAGAGATCCAATACCAGTGCTCTCTTTTCATAACATTTCAAATCGGCATACACTGTGTGGAATTCAGTGGGATTCATTTTATGTGAGGTAACATGAGGCCAAGGATTGCTATGGTGCTAAAAACTGAGTTGGCAGCTGGAACACTGAATTTTAGAATGACAAAGAAACTGTATTTGTATGTGGATGGATTGTGTCACAATCTAAGATCAGTCTGCCAATCTTGTATCTAATAGGAAGTATGTCTTTAGCTTTACATCATTCAGCGACAGCCAAACATGCACTAAAGCCTCATTAGATCTTGAGTTGGCAAGACCACTTAGCTGCCTCTCTCTTATTTCATTTGCAGGAAGTGCTGGCTCACTATTCCCACCGGGCTCTTGATGATGACATGCGCACTCAGATGGCCGCCGACTGGGTGAACCGGGAACAGAGTGTAGCGAGCACTATTGCGCAGGAGGTGGCATCAACGGAGCGAGAACTGGAGGACGCCAGGCTGGCGGGCAGAGAACTGCGTTTTTACAAAGAGAAGAAAGACATCCTGATGATAGCTGTGGGCCAACTCAATGCAGCCAACACTGCCACGCTGCCTTCGCACTAAACCTGCCATCCATTGTGGAAACATGCCTTCACACTCCATAGGATTCCTGGTAACAGTATTGATCATTTCATAGATATAAAGGTGCTTCATCTGAACTTTTAGGTTTGGTATCTTATGTTTTTTACATGAGGACCAGGTAGTCAGGGCTTGACTAACAGTATGCACATCTGTTCATAACACCAACACATGCCGCTATAGCCGTTACCTCTTTGTGCCTAGTGATTACAGGATAACACTGCTTTTAAAAAAACAAAAAACTGTAAACTTGTTGGCATTCCAGCTGACTAGGGTTTATATGTTTTTCATTATTTCATATTGTATTTACACGAAGTAGACCTACAGAAACACGCGGCCTGCCTTTCATCAGTGAATGTACGGGACATAAGTTAATATGACCCATCAAACCAAACTCATTTGATCAATGTATGGACCATTGAAGTTTGTTTTTATTTCATGTTTTGGGTGTGTTTACTTGTGTATAGTATTTTGGACTCTGGCAAGGAAAGGAGTTAAGATGTATGGGTTTTAAAACCCTAATTGCAAGTACCTTGTGTCCATTAATAATCAGAATATGTCCAAAATATCACCACAAAAACAGCAAAATCTGCATGGGGATTTAAGATCCCACCTTATAACCCTCCCTTCATGGGTATACTCTGCCTGTTATAATGGGATACAGTGGAAATTGCATCCTCAAATAATACCAGAATTCAAGTAAGATTTTAAACAATTATATTGGCTCATGTTATAATTTGTGGGTACTTTGCTAAAATGTCAGCAGGTGACTGACAGCAGCTCAGGTTTTGAAAAAAATCTGATATTGAACCATGATTTTAACTAATTGAACTATGATTCCTTATTATCTTTTGAAGGCATTTGACTATTTTAATGTGCATTGTATGCTTGGTGACCATGACACTAGCTGAATGTATATTTTAAGTGTGCTATCAACTAAAGGATTTGCAAACTTATGCTGTTGAACATTTAGACTGTTGAATTAGTCTTGTGATACAGGTTGTGTTGGTCATGTGCTTCATGTGCTTCATTTAGAGCAGTTCAAATTGTTGTGACTTGGGAGACTAAAATGGAGGTCGGGATCTCAGCAGAAACAAAGAATAGAGGTGATTAGGGGTAAAATGTACAGACCAAAAAATAGTTGAGGAATCTTTTTGTTTTAAACAAACGGATTCATCACGTGTGAGTCATTGTGGTTGTGCTAAACACTACCAGCACTTGTGGTTTATGTTTTTTTTGACATATGGGAAGGAGAATCTGTTTGTTAGCAGTGCTGGTGTATGTCCACGGGCTAAACACAATGTATGTAACTCGCACTTATCACCTTTTAAAATGTTTTTATGTTGAAGGACCTGATTTCATTTATACTGTAAATGTGATATTTTTATATTTCTCTTTGTACCTAAAATGTATTGAATACATTATACGGATAAAGGCATTTCAATGAGTAGCCTTTTAAGGACCCCATATAATGGAAGTGAGCATTTAATTGATAATGTCGGCACTTAGTTATGCAAGTTAAACAGCAGGAGGGCTCATTCTCACCACTGAATGCTGGATTGTCAACAGCAGAAACTGATTACGCTAAATTTGGAGAGATGGCAAATTGTAAGCAAAGCAGCAGAAATGGAGTATGATTAAAGCCAGATGCAATTTTGTTATTTTATTGCTCTGTCTCTTCACTGGGATCATTGTGCCTTATTGAAATTGGTAGAGTGCAAAAGTTACAACTCAAAACTCAAAAGATGATGAATTACATGAGGTCTTTAAAATATGTTCTACTCTGCTTTACAATGTTTTTTTTGTTGTTTCATGTAAAGTTTAAATGACAGAGTTCATGCTATATTACTGTTACAGTACTTTAAAGGAAGAGTTGGACATTTGGGGAAATTTGCTTATTCAATTTTTGGAGGAGAGTTAAATGAGAAGATTGACACCATTCTTATGTATATGCATTACATATAAGGCGGCAGCCAGCTAGCTTATCTAAGCATAAAGGAAGGAAACAGTTGCCTGCAATAGCTTCACATTTACAGTACAGACATTACAGCAGTAACAATGTTTTCACCTAACTCTCCACCAGAAGGTTAGTAAGCTTTTTTGCCGAAATGTTGAACTGTTCCTTAAATATGTTACATGACCATAGATTATGAAGGATTTATTAAATCTTACTACCTTTTGGTAAACATTTGTAATCATATATATTGTTTGTTTGGTACTCAGCTTGCAAAATATGTGTGCAGCACAAAATATTTCTAAGTAATTTCGTCTTGAAATACTGAAAATTTAAAATACACTTTTGAATTGAAACAATGCACACTTTGACCTCATAATTCTGCAATTTGAACCCTTTCATCTCACATTTTCCGTTAAACTTTTGTTAACTCTTGCTCAGAGAATCTGGAGTTACGTTTTCTGAATCCATCAGTGATTTTTATCCTCCCATGAACCAATTTGGTTAGATTTTCAAAGCTGAAATACAATTATGGGGCTGGAGATCTTGAATTGTGTGGTGTGTTTTTTTTTTCTCTTTACATGTTTCTTCTATGTAAGATGCTTATTATGTGTGTGATTTTTTTTTTTTTTTTTTTTTTTTACAACAAGCCATTAATCTCAGAGCTCTCTTCTTACAAATGCCTTTGACCTTTTTACTGATCATTATCAATGAAGGCTGTTTTTTTTGCTATCCCTTCTATTAAAAATACCTTGGGCTTTTCATCTTTTGGCTTTGATGCATGTTATGTTGATTAAGTTTATGTTTTTATATGTTTCATATTCTACACAGTATTGTTTTATGACAGTGTTTCTGAGGACTCTTATTGTATGTATTTTCTATGAACATTTTATATTCCATGTTTATACTTTTAGTAGATTTATATGATGTAATAAAATGGTTCATACAAATGTTTATTCATTGTTCATATCACTTATTTTACTGCATAGTGCACAACTAGGACCAAGTTACTCTAAATAGATAATTGTTTGTAATGCTTTATTAGTGTAAGTGTGTTTACACTAAAACCTGTGTTGTGAATACGCAGTTGAAACATGTTATTTTTGTATGTTCAGTGAAAAATAACAAAGAATATTTGGTGTGATGTGAAAGTTACTCACTCCTTAAACCAAAGAGGGCATAGCCAATTATATTACATATTACACTCTTGAAGTGTGCAGTATCTTTATTTATTTCTATACTGTAAATTATGTAGCATATACAGTACCAGTCAAAAGTTTGGACACACCTTCTCATTCAACTACTTTGAAGAATCTAAAATATAAAACATATTCTGGTTTGTTGAGCATTTGTTTGTTTACCACATAATTCCATATGTGTTCCTTCATAGTTTAGATGTCTTCAATATTAATCTACAATGTAGAAAAAATAAATAAAGAAAGAAAATCCATTGAATGAGAAGGTGTGTCCAAACTTTTGACTGGTACTGTATATTTGTTTAAAAACAAATCCAGAAACATATTTATGGATTCGTTTTTAAGAATCTCTGACTAACTGTATAAGTTACAGTACCAGTCAAAAGTTTGGACACACCTTCTCATTCAATGGTTTTTCTTTCTTTCTTTATTTTTTTTCTACAATGTAGATTAATATTGAAGACATCTAAACTATGAAGGAACACAGAATATATTTTATATTTTAGATTATTCAAAGTGGTTGAATGAGAAGGTGTGTCCAAACTTTTGACTGGTACTGTAATTTATACAGTTAGTAAGAGATTTTTAAAAACGAATCCATAAATATGTTTCTGGATTTGTTTTTAAACCAATATACAGTACCAGTCAAAAGTTTGGACACACCTTCTCATTCAATGGATTTTCTTTATTTTTATTTTTTTCTACATTGTAGATTAATATTGAAGACATCCAAACTATGAAGGAACACATATGGAATTATGTGGTAAACAAACAAATGCTCAACAAACCAGAATATGTTTTATATTTTAGATTCTTCAAAATAGTTGAATGAGAAGGTGTGTCCAAACTTTTGACTGGTACTGTATATATTATTCAATATATTAAAATAAATATATTATTTATTTATAATGTACTACTTCCGCCTCCGGCACACGTACAGGAAGAGGCGGGGCCTCAGCGACGGACGCTTGTCTGGCGTTGTTCATTCAACATGGCAGCGGGACCAATTTCAGAGAGAAACCAAGGTAACTACACAATTGTAAATCATTTCTCAGCCTTTCTTTAAGGTTATTTATGGATCTGCTTGTAGGTCGCTCTTCAGCCTGCTCACCGTGTTTGTATGAGCCCCGCCAGCCGCCGGAGTAGCTCATAGTTTGTGGTAAACAACCGGTCGATCACATGGAAGTGCTCATTTGTTAGCTTGGTTTGCCGCTAATTGCACCATTCATTGAAGTTATATGCAACTTAACTTTGGTATTTATTATTGTTTGTTGTATTGGAGCCAAAGTGTAGAGTTGATTTTTGTTTTATTAATCTGAAACATGGCAGCTGTGAGTATATTAGAAGCAGAGATACCTCCTGTTGGCTAACAGCTAACGTTAGCTTAGCAACCTAGCCTTCACCAGGTTCAGTGGCTGAACAAGTGATCACACTTTACGTTTCTGTGTAGTTATGTTTGGGAAGTGGCTGCAGATGCTTTTACATGGTGTTTGATACGTTTAGGCATATGGTTTTTAGGAATTATTATTATTATTATTATTATTATTATTATTATTATTATTATATACAGTAATACCAAATAGTTTAGATAATTTAGTTTTTTTCACTTCAGACCGTCCATAAAGGATAATATCCCTTATTATTTTGCCTTCATTTTTTTATTTCTAGAAAAGCCACCTCATTTAGGCATTACATAAAAAAATACATTGTATTGGCATTTTTTTTAAATTGATCATCCTCAGCTGTAATCTCAAAAGGGTATTTAACTATGTTTTCCAAAGGACTGAAAAGCCACAATATGTCATTTAACAGTTGATCTTGCATGCATTATGAGTTTATTTTATGTCAAATGCACACCCTTTTATTTATAAATAATAAAATGTAGTAGTGTGTTTGTTTAAGGGCCTCTTATAATCATTAACTCAACTTATTGTGCAAAAGAATGACACATCTCCATCACCGGTAACCTCTACATATCCCCAATCCATGTTAAATTTTGTTTTATTTGGACATCTAAGATAATTTCAATATCAAGTCTAATTTAAATTCTTATTTATTTTTTCAGACGCCACTGTATATGTTGGCGGCTTGGACGAGAAAGTGTCAGAGCCATTACTATGGGAGCTTTTCCTGCAGGCTGGTCCTGTGGTCAACACGCACATGCCAAAAGACAGGGTCACTGGTCAACATCAAGGTTAGTATCATAGCTATTGTTCTCTAAACCTGTGATTTTCATATAGCTGTGGTCACTTGAGTAACAAAAAAAACACCCTAAACTTTTTTTCCTCCTTATTCAGGTTATGGCTTTGTGGAGTTCCTTAGTGAAGAAGATGCAGACTATGCCATCAAAATCATGAATATGATAAAGCTCTACGGCAAACCCATTAGAGTTAATAAGGCGTCTGCGCACAACAAAAACCTGGATGTGGGTGCAAACATCTTCATTGGTAATCTGGACCCAGAGATTGATGAGAAACTGCTCTATGACACATTCAGTGCCTTCGGCGTGATCCTCCAGACGCCAAAGATTATGCGAGACCCAGACACAGGCAACTCCAAGGGTTACGCTTTCATCAATTTTGCAAGCTTTGACGCATCGGATGCCGCCATTGAGGCCATGAACGGCCAATACCTCTGTAACAGGCCCATCACAGTGTCCTACGCCTTCAAGAAGGACTCCAAAGGAGAGCGACATGGCTCGGCTGCAGAGCGCCTCCTGGCTGCACAAAACCCCCTCTCACAGGCAGACAGGCCACATCAGCTGTTTGCAGACGCTCCGCCGCCTCCGAGTGCTCCGACGCCGGTTCTAACTGCAATGGGATCTGGAATGCCCATGCCAGGTATGACCGAAAAACTGTGGTAAAACATATAGGGTGTTCTCTTCTCAATTGTTGATCATTTAACCAGAGCAGAACATTTTCAACCACCTTTCCTGAGGAAATATCCCATAAGTAATAACTTAAAAGATGATCATTTCAGGTCATGTGCTCACAGAGAACATAATCTGGTATGGTGCATATCCGTAACGCTTGATACAAGAACAAACTGGTGATCATACAAAAAACTTACTTTCAGCAGCAAATTTGTCTATTTTACATCTGCAAATTTTCTTATATATTTCTTTTTTTGAGCTTTTGTCTCTCAAAGCTGTAACATATGGTGGTGCTTTTTCTCTTGTAATAGCCTGTCATATTCCATATACAGCAGATGCCTCTGATTAATGCTTATTGATTGAGGAGTTGATTGTGGTGACTGCCATGAGAGCAGATATCCGGTTTCATTACGAGATGAGATGGAAGTAGAACTCTGTAGGTGTGCTTCTCCGACAGATGCGTCTGTTCTGAGTAGGTGATAATGAAATCGATCTGATTTAGTCTTGGGTGATATCTGTTACTGAAAGTGAACATGACAGCTGACAAATGAGCCCCTTTTATGAGATAATAATGACATTTATTAATTGCAACAGTGGCCATGATCACAGTAATTAATTATATGTATCAGAAGAATATGAAATTATAATTTGTAAATCCAACTTCTTTCTGTGCAGGCATGCCACCTCCAGGTTTCCCTAATGTTCCTCCTCCTGGATCGATGCCTCCATCCATGCCCCCTTCAATGTCCATGCCTCCAAATGCAGGGGCACCAGGCCAACAGGGTGGCGGGGGTCCTCCACCTGGACCACCACCATTCCCTCCTGGTAGCATGCATCCAGGTAACAGTCGTTACAGATTAAAATGTTAGATCTATGTGTCCTTTAACACTGTAATGGATGTTAATGAGTGTTCCTTGTTGAGGCACGCCTGTAGACTTTATTATTTCTGCTACGCAGGTATGCCTCAGATGCCCATGCCTCCTCCTGGTCCTCCTGGCATGGTGCCTCCACCTCCTGCTCCGCCAGGATCAAATCAATCACGGGCACCACTACCACCTGGCATGCCCCCACCCCCGCCTATGGGCATGCCACCCAGAGCACCGTATGGACCTCCCATGGGTAAGCACTTAGGCATCTCCTTGAATCTTTTTTGTAAAATTAAAGAGCCTTCGTCTTAAAAATACTACCTCAGTCATTTGTGGAGAAAGCAAATGCTGATAACTCTACAAATTTGCTATGCAGCAAAATAGATTTAAAGATTGTAGTATTGACACACACCCATGTTGCCATGACTACGTTGACCAATGTTCGCTGGGTTGTCCCTGAACAATAGATTTTTAAAGGACACCTTCCCCATAGTCCCTACTTTAAATACTGAAAAGAGGCAATGGTTGACTAACATTAGAGAGACTTGGTAAAATATTTGGTCCTCCTCCAAAAAAAGCTGTTTGTAGATTGGACGAGGCACGATATTCATTGCATCATTTGAGATGCCTCAAAATAGCCATCATACAGTTAGACACGGAATGGAATAGATCCATCTCACAGCCGTGACATGCAGTGAACTTGTAAAATAGTTTATTGCACAGGTTATAGGCACCCTCTCAGTCTTGAGTTTCAACCTGATCTGGAGGTGGGTTGCCGGAAAGGCATACCTGATCTGCAACCAATATTGGTTGAGGGCTTTCACAAGCTTTACTAGTGAATTGAAATAGTTCAGGATATTATTGAGGATATGAAACACAATGGGGATGTGCCAGCACACAAAACCAAGCATTTGTGAGGAGAAAACTTATGGAGTAATGAAGGCATCTGGTTTCCTAGCTTGGAGAGGCGAAGAAGTGGAATATGTAATTTCTAATTATTGAAAATTATGCAGACCTGGCAACCTGTATGCATTGTGCGTATCGGCCACAGGTTTTGACATTAAGTCAGCTGTTTTGAGTTAAGTTACATAGGATGATTGTTTCTTCTTCTACCAATAAGCTGCCTATACCAATACTAAACTGACCGATGATGGGTTACCTTGTACAATATCTTGTAATGTCAGTCATGCCACACTGTTTTGACCTAAACGTTGCTGCAGAAAGCCTCTCAAATCGGTAAAGCCCATGTATTTCTGATTAAAAGACCACCTCACATTATTAGTAATTGCATATATTTTTGTAAAACCTTCTGCTTTTGGTAAAAAAAGAATTTCGAAAGGGTACTCGATTTGTTTTTTACCCAGCTTATTTTTTTGTCCTGTGAATCTCCAAATGATATTCACTATAAAGCTGAACCTCGGGCCTATGATTATTGTTTAGGGTGCTGAAACATTGTTTACTGTGGTAACCGTTGGCTGTAGTCAAAGGTAAAGGTCATTCATGTAATGACCCTCTTGCTTTCTGTGTTTCTCAGGTCACCCTGTGCCTCCAGGTATGAGAGGGCCTCCTCCCATGCCTCCACCTGGCTACGGCGCTGGCCTTCCTCCTCGTCCTCCTTTTGGCTTCCAGAGAGGACCTCCAATGCCTCCAAGGCCCCCCGGTGTCCCACCACGCGTTCCTATGAGAGCACCAATGCCACCATAATCCGTCTCGAAATGCAGAAACGGGCTCTCATTTTTTTTTAAAAGCATCTTATGATCTACTCAAGTTTGTAATAGTGACAATAATTTAACCCCATTTGTAATTTTTTTCCGGTCATTGTACAGATGAAGACCTTCGCCCAATAAAGTTTTTAGTACAAGTTTTTCACCCACTAATATTACTTGTAACGATTTGCGTGTTCCTTGTAAATCCCATGGTAATGGACCATTTTCACAGCAGCCATTTTGGCATGTAACAGAAGGGAAAGTAAAGATATTATTTACATTGTTCCTCGCTGATTTCTTTTTTGTTATTAATACCCCTTTTTCCCTGGCTGCTGACTTCATGGCTTTTCTGGTTGGGACACTTAACTTAAATGGAGACATCAGCAGTGTTGTTTGGTCCCACGTAGGCTTATACCTTCTTATTCTGCAAGTTAAAATGCCTGCTGTTGGAAAAAGGCCAATACAATTAGACATTTTTCTGTTTCGTGAATGGGGAGAGTTTGGTCCGATTGTGGTTATAAGGAATGTATGTAAGGGGCATCAGCAAAAGTAGGCCTACTTCTAATATTTATGTCAGATTTATTGGGTAATAGTTTTCCTATATATTTTGAGTACCCAATGGTACGTAAAGGAGTTCTGTACTCCCACCTCGATCGGATACAAAATAAAAAGGTTGCTTACATTAATTGATAACACATATTCAACATATGTGTAACACTGAAATGAGTCATTCTGCATAATGTGTACTTTCAAATTTTTTATTATTTTTCTCACCGTACCCTATAGTTACATAAATGCAAGACTGATACTTAAAGTATTTTCGCGTTGAGCATAGTCCTTAAATCCCTGGCTTTAAGGATGAAGTCTAGGCCTATCCGATATATATATATATATATATATATATATATATATGTATATATATATATATATATTATATATATATATATATATATATATATTATATATATATATATATTAATATATATATAATATATGTATAATATATATATATATAATATATATATATGAGTCTGTGCTCCCCAAAAGGAAATGAAGTGGTGCAAAATAATATTCTAAATGCCAGATAATTCTAATTTTCTCCCTCACATGGTTGATTAGGACAATATGTATAAGACTCTAAAACTTACTGGAATTCAGACAGCAGATCTCCTGCATATTGCACAAAAACGAAGAACTATAATTGTAGTTCTTACATTTATAGAGACATTGTATTTGAATGGCACACGTGACGACACCACGCTGTCTGTGCAGAGAGCTCACGTTTCTTCTCTTGATGCAGTAGAAGGGACCAAGTCGTTGGCATGGCAACAGGCGTCAGGTGTGCTAGCACATGTGTGTTGTCTGTGCGCACAATTTGATATTAATGTATACAGACAATCATCAAAACAACAACCCAGATGTATGAAAATAAGGTGTTTGTGTGCGCATGCGTGCCAGGGTAGCCTCCACTTGTACATTGAGTAGTTAATGTGTTCAGTGTTTCCTGACCGGTTATGCACAAACATAATTAGATTAGGGGAAAAAAGGCGTAAATTGTGTGTGCAAATATGCGCCAAAAACCCCTCCAGATACGAATGCGTTAATGTGCTGGTGAGGGGTTTGCGTTGGGGGGAGGGGACCCCGCACATCACATCACTGTGTGTGCGTGGATGGCGTGGGCTGCTCTCCTCCTCACCGCACAGCATCATCACTCGGCTCACACCACAGCCTCGTACGCATCCTCCTCCTCATCCTCATCCTCATCCTCCGGGCTGAAGAGGGACCACATCGCAGGAAGATATAGGTGAGCTCGAATATATAACGTGGATTATTAGAATGAGCGACTCGTATCGTTTTTCAAGCTTCTTATGTGGGTTTGTGTCTTTGCATGAAGACATCTTGAAGGGAGACGACGGGCGGGTTCTCCAACCATTTGCTTCAAATGGCAATTAAGATCGATTTTGTGAATCGAGTCGAGGGCCTATAATCTAACTCCAGAATCGTGACATGCTGCTGGCAGTGTGATTTCTGAGAATGAGCAAAGATGCCAGCGAGCAGACAATCGGCTGCTATTATATATAAAGATTTATATTTTAATCCGGCCGTATTCGTGGGCTGTGTAAATTGGCCTGTTAGCGACAGGGCCCTTTTTTTTTTTTTTTTTTTTTTTTTTTTTTCTTAACCTCAATGATTTTGACTAAACTGAAAGCTTAAATTTACCCAGATTTAATCGGACTCTTGATTTCACATTATTGCTGTAACCTTTCAGGCAATTGCTGCTACTAAAAAAAATACCAATCATATAACAAACTAAAACAGCACAAATATGATAACCCTTTTATAAATAGCCCTGTATGAGAAACAATTAGGAATTATTTCTATGGCGTTATATTTTATCTTTAGGTGTCCTGATTATTCAGAAAGCCACTTGATATTCTGATAGAAAGTGCTAATAAGCCTGCTCGGCCTTGCAAAGGAAGTGGTAAGCTGATGCCGATTGATTTTTAAATGGGGGAGGAAAATAAAGACAAAAAATAAAAGGGAGGCTCTAAACATCCATCCCTCTCATCCTCGTCCTGCTCTTCACTGACAGGGCTGTGTGTTGCAGGCTGCAGGGGCCTGTAGAGAGGCTGTCAACTTGACAACAGGGACGAAATGAGAAAAGTGCGTTTTACGCCTTGGTTTAAGTCTGACCTGGGACCTCATTTACTCTTTGGTTTCTGTGTGAAAAGATGTACAAATGAAATTATTGAGTGCATTTGTAGGTTACCTGTTGCATTAGGGATTCAGTATTGTGTATAGTAGCTGTCCATCCATCCATCCATCCATCCATCCATCTAATAGTCATTACTGATCTTAAAGCACATTATTTAGTTTTTTGAGGTTCATTTCTATAATACCCCCAAAGAGACTGATTATTTTACCAGCATTTAGTCCTCTGAAATGATACGAACGTGTTTTGCTTTCTGTATTGTGCAACCACTGTCCTGACTACAGGCCTGTAAGTGCTTGCGTCCAAGGCATTATTAGGTTAGTGTCGGACAGTTTAGCCTGGCTGACCAGGCCTGTGGGATTTCTTTTGATCTGTGCCAGTAAACCTGCTCATCATGCTGACAGTGAAGGATCTGTGACTGGTGAGGATGTTTGAATCAAATTTAACATAAACAAATCAAACACATGCATTGTGCATTGGCCAGGATACGGATGGTATACTGTATATTTGAGATAATTATGAATATAAAACCATGATACAACACCGTGGTAAAGTGGTAAAAGAGTCTTTTTTAACATACAGCACTATAGTGTGATTTTGGTCTTAACTTTACCATTTTACAAACAAGAATTTGGTTTCACATTGTGATTAAACAAAGGCGTCATTAGATAAACATCTAGTCTTCATAACTCTTTCGAAGCTTTCACTGCGGACATGGATTTCATGTACTCAGTATGTTAATTTTAATACCTGCAGAACAGTTTTATCATTGTAATTACACATGGTGTGTTTCAAAGGCTTATTCTCATATTTTTTGATATTTCATAATGTTTTGCTGTTGGAGAGCGGATGAGGCTTTAAAGTAGTATTAAGACTCTGACAAAGGGGGATGTGATTTACAGAAAATGAAAACAAAAGAAATGAGAAACAAATTTAATACCAGAAAATTTCACAGGTATCTTTTTGTGGCTGACCCCTGATCTCAGCATTTATTAAACCCTCTTTCTGGCCCTGTTATACCTGGCAGACATGTATAGCCCTGTCAGCCCATTATTACCTGTCAGACCTTGTTTCTGAAACAGGGGTCAAAGGGAGCGTAGCAGTGATGTTGTTTCACTGCAGCGCATAATCAAAGTGACATGTTGTTTCATTGCACGGCGACCTCACAGCATCTTAATACAACATATGGATGTGGGTATCGTCAGTGACTTACACGACTCAGTGGCTTTTTTCCAAAAAGAGATGTGATACTGCAGTAGACAGTTAAAATGGACATCAGTTTTCCGGCATCTTTTTTTCAATTTCATGCCTCATTTGTTTTGGCACACAGCTCCTCTGCACTCGTTCACTTTTTGAATTAAGAAACGTAAACCACTTTCTTCATTATCGTTAATGCATTTCTGAATCGCCTAAATTATTGAAAAACATTGCATTTTAGTAAAGGATTTTGTGAGCAATCTGTTAATACATGTATGTATTATAGGATGGCCTTATAAACAGTGATATGTAAGGCCTTCACTGAGCATTATATCACATTACATTTGAGTCATGGTCACGTACTTCAGCTCCTCACCATGAAATTCGGCACCAAGAAATGTCCATTAAATATCACTCTCGCCATTCAAGGTCTTGATGTCTGGCCCTGTAATTATTGCTCAGGCCTGTCTGTGACTCAGCAGTGAACACATGCTGGGCAGATATGGAAAAGCAACAGGTGTAGTATGGAAAGACATTATGAAAGGCTGGTAAGGTGGTTTGGTTAGCTTAATGAAAAAAAAGAAGAATGATGGTTCAAAGAAAAGGTCGCCCCTCCTACATAGCAATAAGACAACTGGATGGAAAGAGACGCAAAACGACTACAAACATCTCATTGCATCCGTTTTGTCTTATTGTCTTTGTGGTAGTTTTGCATCTACCTCTCTGTCTCTTTGTAGCAATTTTGTGTCCCTTAGCTCAAATTTGCACCTCTTTGTAGCTGTTTCTCCTCTATTTGTTGTCACTTTGTAGTAATTTTGTGTCTCTTTGGGGTCATTTTCAGTCCCCTTGCAGTAATTTTGTGCCTCTGTGTATTGATTGACTTTTCTAAGAAAGTAATTTCATCAGTCAGACTGAGGCACAGTCTGACTGACTGGCCTAAGGGCTCAGTGTCCATTCAGGAATCCATCCAATGTTACGGCTCACCAGAAATGTGCACTGGTGCTTTTGAAGCTCCTATGAAATGCCTCTCTCCTCTACATGCAGAAATGAAAATGATATAAGATTGACCATTTTATTTTTCCATTTTATTTTTCCATTTTATCCGCAGACATAAGAGGATTCTGTCGTCAGTCGAGTGACTGACATCTCTTCAGATCTGTGAGGTTTACCCTTATCATACTAAAGCTTCAGGTGGCCTCTCCTTCTTTGAACACTTTTGCATCTCCTGAATCTCTTTAAAATGGAGGAAGGCTACCAAAACCGGACTGCCTTCATAAAAGGCGCCAAAGACATTGCCAAAGAAGTCAAGCGGCAAGCATCTAAGAAGGTCGGCCGCTCAGTGGATAAGGTGACCGATGAGTACAGCAAGCGCTCCTACAGCCGGTTTGAAGAGGACGATGATGATGATTACCCAACGCAGGGAAGCCAGGACGGAGGCTATTACCGTGGAGACAGCCAGGCGGCCAACGACGATGAGGGCGGCCACAGTGACTCCACAGAGGGTCACGATGAAGATGATGAGATCTACGAGGGCGAGTACCAAGGCATTCCCCGGGCTGAATCAGGCAAGGGCAGCCTGGCTGGAGGTCCGGGATCGGTGAGGGCCGGCGCTCAGCAGTTCACAGATATCGGAGTGTCCGAGGCTGAGAGGAGGAAGGACCAGGAAGAGCTGGCGCAACAGTACGAGACCATTTTACAAGAGTGTGGTCATGGGAAGTTCCAGTGGACCCTGTACTTTGTGCTGGGGCTGGCTCTCATGGCAGACGGTGTTGAGATCTTCGTGGTCGGGTTTGTCCTGCCCAGCGCTGAGAAGGACATGTGCCTGTCTGAACCTAACAAAAGCATGCTGGGTAAGACTCTTTTACAGTGTCTCCTCCTTCTGTTGAACGGGATCTGGTTTGGCTGTGTCACAATGCTTTCTTATGTTGCTTAAAGGACTAAGCTTTCTATTGTCTATATTTTTCTTACAGTCAACAAATCTCCAATACCAAACCGCCTAACAAGAATTGGCTGTGAATTTTATTCCTCTGAGCCATAGAGCTTCATTGTTGTCCAAAAACTATTTAAACACATTAATGAGTCACATTGTTACATTGCACCATGAGTTCCATCATGAACATGAGCCCTTTGAACCAATCCCATATGGACAACATCGTGCTGCCGGAACAACTAGTAGAGCACCAAATGTGTATTCATCTGCAGCTGAAAATAGTCCTCAAAGTGCCCAGCTGTTTAAGTAAATGACTTAGCCTTTTAAAGAAAATAAACTGTATATTTGAGACCTGTTTTTAAAGGTTTATGTCTTCAGTGGCTTGGGGCTAGGAGACAAACTAACTTATCATTGGTTTTGTTGGTTCATGAGATTTGTTGACAATTAGAAAAAGCAGTTGTCTGCCTGTCTTTAGAGTCCAGCTGTCAGCAGAGTTAGCATGAAGCTGAAAAGCCCATAATCTAACAGTAGGAGTAAAAAAAGAGAGTAAAGAGTTACTTTTGTTGCTGTAATAGTATAATTTCCTTTGCTCTCTCCACAGGTCTGATTGTATATTTTGGGATGATGGTTGGGGCTTTCCTCTGGGGGGCTCTGGCTGACCGGATAGGCCGTCGACAGTCTCTCCTCATCTCTCTCTCCATCAATAGTGTCTTCTCCTTCTTCTCCTCCTTCGTCCAGGGCTACAGCACCTTTCTGTTTTGCCGACTCCTCTCAGGTGTTGGGTGAGTTGAAAAACTGTGTAAATATTTTTTCTTATTCTGATATTATCTGCTTCACTGTTGGATGTGTATTAGTCTACAGGGAGTTAAGGTCTACAGTTAAAATGCAGGCAAAGGGGAAAGACACAAAAAAAAACTTTAACCCCAGAATAATATTTTTTAAATTTAAAATACTTACATAAATATTACTTTCAATAATGTATGTCTATAGAAGAATGATTAGAGTATAGTCTACATTTTTTGCCGTTTAAAGCTCATTTATGACCAACACAGTGGGAGGCTATGATTTGAAAATTAGTAATAAATCAGCAAAATATCATTTTTGAGAGTATCCAAAGATCAACATAGACTGTAAACTCTAAGTGAATTATGTAATGTGTCTGACTGCACCATTTTGAGTTTAACAGTAGTAGAATAAAGTCAAAATAGATTATTTTCATCATTAATAAATACATTTGGTTTAGTGAAGTGTTAAATAAAGATGCTAAAAGTATTTTCATTTGTTGTCACTTTCCTTGCTTTGAGTAAGTTTTACACCAATGTAATAGATTAATGCAAGCAAAGAATTCTTAATGAAGTTATTCAAACTAAACAAGTGGCTGACAAAGCGTATTGACATTTTAACAAGAAAATACATATGTGGTGTTTCAGAATATTTAATAATAAATAAATAAATGTATCTCTTGGTTCTGAGCAAAAACAAGCTTTTAATCTGTGTGTTAGACTCTTTAAAACAAGGACTCTGTGGGTTTCTGATCATTGCAGGATTGGTGGCTCGATCCCCATCGTGTTTTCCTACTATTCTGAATTTCTGTCCCAAGAGAAGCGTGGTGAGCACCTCAGTTGGCTCTGCATGTTCTGGATGATTGGGGGAATATATGCATCTGCCATGGCCTGGGCTATTATCCCACATTATGGTGAGTACAGTTACCAATCACTGAATTTACGAGTTTATGGTTTGCCACCTCTGCACTGTCCAAGCTAGTAAATCGTCTTCATTTTGACACTTATAGCAATGGTTCATTATTTTAGGAAATATCCCAAAATAATAAGACAGTGTTCAGACTGTAGCTTTATATTTAACATACAGTCATGAGAGTGGTGTCAATCCTCTTATCAATCTTTCCCTCAGAATATAAATAAATAAATAAATAAATCCTTTAAATAAAACATTTTGTGTGTTAGTCTTGCATAGCCAGCGTTCAGCACTGGAGAAAAGTGCAGTGTTGCTGACCTCTGACTTCCCCTGAGGGAGGAAAAACAAGAACATGGTTCAAACAGTGTCACATTGAATTGAATATACAGTATATTCCAGCCTGCGCTCTATAAGAAATGATTGTCTGATCCTATCCGTTACTCTCTTGACTCACATTTGTAGGGAAAATTAAAAGCATAAGGTGTGAGCTCATTTCTTTGTGTTGGTTGTTTTTTTTCTTCTCAGGATGGAGTTTCCAGATGGGCTCGGCGTATCAGTTCCATAGCTGGCGTGTGTTTGTGTTAGTGTGCGCTTTTCCCTCTGTCGCAGCCATCGCTGCCCTCAGCGCCATGCCAGAGAGCCCACGCTTCTACTTAGAGGTTAGCAGATGTGCTTGTTGACAACAGTCTGACTGTGTTAGCTGGTTTTACTCATTTAGGAGTCATTACAAATGTGGAATATGTTAAGTAAGGATTTAAAATTATTGTGGATTAATACATACAAATATCATAGAAAGGTATGACGTTTACTTTTCTTTCAAACAGAATGGCAAACATGACGAAGGCTGGATGATTCTGAAGCAAGTTCACGACACTAACATGCGAGCAAAGGGACACCCAGAGAAAGTGTTTTCTGTGAGTATCTCTGAGAAAATATTGTTTTATCAAATCATATTGTTTAGATAAGCTCATAAGCAACACTTTTATGTTTTGGGGCTCCTTATGCCTTTATTAGATAGCCGACAGCATGAGAGATGACCGGTAAGAACGAGGAGGAGAAGGAGGAGGAGGAGGAGGAGTGTAAGCTGCAGAGTTATTATAATTTAGTCTCCAGCTGACACAACTTGAACCACTTTCACCTGGGATCACAGGCGTATGACTTCTTCAAAGTACATTGTATTATAGCAGGTACACAAACAAAAAATGAGCCTAAATGAGATGCATTGAAAATCATGTAAACAGGTCAGGTGTCCGGTGCATAGAAATAGTTTCTCTTTTACTCTAAAATCGTTACCCCTCTTATAGATGTTCCGAATAACATCTGCTTCCAAATTTCCTCTCTATATCTCAGTGTTTCAACAATGCGTGGTTAAAGGTACAACATGTAGTATTTTCCAAAATACATATTTTTTTTAAAACAAGTTGTGAAAAAAGACTCACTATAGCACCCAATAAATGTTACAATGCAACTTTTCCACATCACAGACATTGGCATCAGGCTTTCAATTAACATAACATTCCAAACAAGTTGTTGCTTTGAAGAGTGGTAATGCATTCTAATTTAAGAAAAAAAGTAACAATATTATATCTAATAGTTGGCCTCATCCTTTACCTCACACTGTGTTACTGCCTGACATTCCTCTATGGACCAACAGGAGCAAGAGTTTCAGGAAGTCTTTTTAGAAAATGCCAAATACCACCAAAATTCATAACTTGACATCTGGCTTAAGGTCTTGCATCTCTTTCATCAAAGGTCACCACAATTAAGACGGTGAAGCAGATGGATGATTTGACGGACATTGGCACCGATACTCCAGTATGGCATCGCTACAGGATGAAGATTATGAGCCTCTCCCATCAGGTGAGTGAGGGAGATTTGATGTTATGCAGGCAGTTCTGGACCAAAGCTGTGACCAAGTTTTAAAAGCATGAAAAAAAATATATATATATATATGTGATCATATTTGAGATCACTGCTCATTTAAAAGTATAGTCTTACATTTATCGTACCAGAGTATAGGGCTGTTGTCTTTTACAAAATGCCTCAGTGGAGCTGCATAGCTTGAATGAACCATGTGGATGGAGACATCTGGTTTTATGTGTGAAACATTTGTTGAAAAAAATAAAATAAAAATTCAGCCTTCTCCACATGCAGAATTTCTCTGCTGCTTTTTGTCTCCTTAATTTAAATTTGGTGAAAAAAAACAAGCCTTTTTTCATCAGTGAAAACATTAACACATATTTTATGTTTGAATTTGATTGTGTCGTGTTTAAGCTCATGTTTT
The DNA here is from genome assembly GCF_027596085.1 of Anoplopoma fimbria. NCBI lineage: Eukaryota > Metazoa > Chordata > Actinopteri > Perciformes > Anoplopomatidae > Anoplopoma > Anoplopoma fimbria. The sequence goes on from NC_072458.1 coordinate 6,305,513, forward strand.
TATTGTGTTGCACATTGTTGCAGCACCACTGCTCCAGGCAGAAACTTGACAGCCTTTGTGCCTCATTTTAATTTGCATTCAGCCTACGTTTTGCTACTCGCCTACACTCTCCACTTTCTTATGAATCTGCTTCTGCACCACCTGCTTCATGCCTACTGTGAAAAGTGTTCACGGTTAATGTGGAAGCTGTAACAATGTAGTTTTTGGAAGCCAAGAAGGGTCCATACAAAGATCTGTGGAAGGAGGATGGTTTTGGGGAAACCACCCTAGCGGCTGTCATGTTACATTCAAGGATTACCTCCTATTCATAAACTTCATTTCAACACTACAAGTTGCATTTTAGTGCTCAGAAATGTCTGCTGCAGTCATCAAATTGCAATGTGTGCCAAAATAACAAAATTGAATGCAGAAAAGAACCTTGTAAAACGTTTAAATCTGGTGTTTATCACTTGTGTTTATAAAAGTATTTTTTTCTTGCTCATATTTAACAGATACGGAATAACATTGTTGCCTGCTTCAGCCCAGAATATAAACGGAGGACTTTCATGCTCATGGCTGTTTGGTTTACCATGTCTTTCAGGTAAACTAAAGACTCATAAAACCTTTGCCATGTGGCGAACAACGTTCACTTTTGAGTGTTATTTAATCTGTCCTGACTCTAAAACTTTGCAGCTATTACGGTCTGACGGTGTGGTTCCCAGACATGATCAAGTACATCCAGAAGCAGGAATATGACTCACGCACAAAGACCTTCACCAAGGAACGAGTGGAGCATGTCACTTTTAACTTCACGCTGGAAAACCAAGTGCATCTCGAAGGACACTACTTCAATGACAAGTAAGTATTGTTTTGAGCTGCCTTTTTTTAGGTGAGGCAGTTTTACTTTTCAATCCTACAAAATCAACAATAAAGCAAAAAAAAAGAAAACTACAGAACAAAACATTTGGCTAAAAACCTGTGACCTGTTTACTAGGTTCCTCAACCTGAAGATGAAGTCCATGGTGTTTGAAGACTCGGTGTTTGAGGAGTGCTACTTTGAGGACATCACCTCCATACACACCATCTTTAGAAACTGCACCTTCATTGCAAGTTTGTTCTACAACACAGGTAAATATGATCAGAAATTCATCGCTGTGTTTAGTATTGATATGCACACAGGCCCATTGTTTAAAAAAAAAAAAAAACACTTGTTTTGTTTTAACAGTCCAAAACCCAAAGACATTCAATATAAACCACCCATAATGATGAATCTATTTACATGTTCACCAAACACAGGTAAACATTAGCATTCATTTGGAGTCATATTTTTGGCCACCCAACAAATGTTAGTCTAATATTCACTCTCCTTTCAGCTCTGTTTTGGTCTCCACCACCCCCTGAGTGAAGTATCTGGCTCTCTAGCTGCTAAATGCTTCACTACGTTTACACACTAGTCACTAACTTTGCCTGCCTGACTTTTGGGTGCTGGGGAGGTAGCAAACCGTGGTTTTTCAGTGGAACTGAACCAAAGTGTTGTAAAACCAATGGGTTAAAAGAAACGCTCTGCAGAGCTGAGGGGAAAAGCAGTCAGGTGATAATTATATGTGAGCATCACTACATATAGTTATTTGATACATTGTTAGTGTAAAAATATTGATTATTGCAACTTTCAATTTATATAAAACACTTTAGGTAAACAGTTTTTAATGATCTTTATTGGCCACTTTTATTACACAGCAGCTCAGAAAAAATAGTAAAAATAGTAAAAATATATAAATAGCAAAACACAGATGTTCAGCAGGACTGCAACCATGGAAACATTCTGCTGCTAGTATCCCAGGGTTACGCTGCAGCAGAACTGTTACAGTATCAACATAAACAAATACACAAAGCAGAGTGATGTGAGTAGCTGTGAAACAGTGCTTTATGATAAAAAATAAAACAGATGTATGAATGTGATGAGTGGATAATCAGAACCAAAGCTTTTTCTTAGACACAACTTGACATGCATCTTGTTTTTTTAATTTACTCTTTTATTCTCCTCTTCAATTTGCCTGTGTTTTGTTTGTTTTCTGTTGTTCTTGTGATGTTTCTCTTCTTGAATATCAGCTTCTACCTGAGCAAATACCACCTACAGCTTGTATAGTTGTAGTATAGTGTTACTGTAAAGTAACTATAGGTAATTTATATGTGAATGCTTTGTATATAAGTGTGTAACTGTAGTATTTGGTGCATAGAGCACATTTGCTGTAAGGTTTTAATTTCTGTTTGTTTGCTTTCGATCGATGTGTCAGATTGTGCCTGAGGAAACAGAGAAGCTCTTAAATCACAACAGAAACCGCCTCAGAAGCTTTTACAGCAGCAGCATCTCCTCATCCCTGAAGCCAACAATACATTCTTTTATGTTTATGTCATCTGGACATCTACAAATTTACGATCATTCAGCACTTTAATGTCTGCCTGACTGGCTTTAATGAAACTGCTTTAGGTTATTGGTATGGAAGCAGTTCCAGCAGTGTCATCAGAAAATATAATCATGTAGTTTTTGCGACTGCAGGCATCAAAGTATAAAGAATAAGGTAACAGGCCTTGTAACCTCTTCTGTTTTTTCCCCCCTGTAATTCATATTTTTTAAGTTCATAGTGACGGTTGCTGTTTTAAAAAAAAAAAAAAGTTAAATCTTTGCTTGAAAGGGATTTTGATTAAAAACAGCCTCTGGCAGAGAATTGGTTGCTGGCTGTCCTTTTGCTGAAAGATCATTTAATCTGCAAGTGTGTGAGATTTGGTTTCAGAGATAAACAATGAAGACAGATGCTCTTCATCCCCCCAAAAATATGCTTTCCATATTGATGAAAGAAAAAATAAATAAAATGTAAATGTTATGTTAATATGACATGATATGATACATTACGTTGTATCTGTATTACAATCTTTGCTATAAAGAGCACTGACTGGTTAGTATTCACTTCTAACATCTTTTAGATGATAAATTGTAAATAAAAAGATTTTGCACTAACAACCTCTGATAAAAAGCCTGCGTTGCCTGAGGTGATTTAAATTAGTGTGTTTGCATGGGAAAAAAAGGATTAAAAAAAAAATAATCAGTGATAATCATACAGTTGCATTTCTATAATTAAATTTCTCAAGTATTCATGAATGTCAGAGGAATAACACCTCTCTCCCTCACTGCCTTCTTCTCTTTCATCAGATTTGTTCAAATACCGGTTTGTCAACTGTAAACTGGTCAACAGCACGTTCATCCACAACAAGGAGGGCTGCATGCTCGACTTCAGCGACGACTTCAACAATGCCTACATGATATACTTTGTCAACTTCCTCGGCACGTTGGCGGTGTTGCCTGGCAACATCGTGTCGGCTCTATTAATGGACAAAATTGGGCGTTTAAGGATGCTCGGTAAGTAAATCTAATCAATGCAGATAAACCACTTATGGCCGTAGGGGATATTGAACCTAATGTTATTCTGATTCCTCTCTCCCTGATCAGCGGGATCCAGTGTCATATCTTGTGTCAGCTGTTTCTTCCTGATGTTCGGCAACAGTGAGTCAGGGATGATCGCCCTCTTGTGCCTGTTTGGTGGCATCAGCATCGCCTCGTGGAACGCCCTGGATGTGATAACAGTGGAGCTCTACCCCTCGGATAAAAGGTAACATGATATGCACCAACTCACGGCTGTTTGTTAGATGTTGATTTTCCTTTGAATTATGAACTTGTGTGGGGTAAAAATGCAACATTACATTACAGTCATTTAGCAGACGCTTTTATCCAAAGCAACTTACAGGAAGTGTATTCAACATAGGTATTCAACAAAGGGGTTTCCTGCTAATATTTACTGTTTTTTTCTTCTATTTCTTCTTTTTCAATTTTTTGTTATATTTCATTTATTTTTTTGTTTGTTTGTGGGGAGTGGAGGATCTTCTTGCAGGTGTACAGGTGCAATTGTTTCTGTTGATTGGTGATCGCATGATGTGTCCTTTAAAAAGAGAGCTCATAGCTGTCAAACATGCTCTGATGGAGGTTTCATGATGGAACACGTCACCAGATTTATAAACTAAGCTAACTGGCTCTGGATTTACTTGGGACTGAGCCCATTTCATGTTTTATTGATCTCTGATTTATCTATTTACTTTTAGGTATTAAAAAATGGAAAAAATCTCTCTGGATGGATTATTATTTTATAAAATATGTTGTTTTTACTTCAAATGACTAAGGAGAAAGTCTAGTAAAATAGAAATTACTGTTCAAATATATAATCTGGTACACTGAGGTTGTGAATTTATGATCAGTATAATTAAAACTCCTCTTTGTATCAGTTGCTGAAACTCTTTTCTCCCTCTTTTCTTGTCTTCAGGACCACAGCGTTTGGCTTCCTGAATGCCCTCTGTAAGCTGGCGGCTGTCTTGGGCATCAGCATCTTCCAGTCATTCGTCGGCATCACGAAGGCTGTGCCCATCTTGTTTGCGGCTGGCGCTCTCGCTGCAGGTAGTTTCCTTGCAACACAGTTGCCTGAAACACGAGGCCAAGTGTTGCAGTAAAACAAATGACCAGCCAGGGGCAGCAGAGCGCAGCTGGAGTGTGTGTGTGTTTGACAACTAAGAGCCCGAACATCCCCGAGAGCTTCAGCGCTGCCCGTCACACACCAACAGAGACGACTGCCATCCCCATTGTAAGCCCAGAATCCTTTGAAATATGGATTGCATCATTCAGAGTCTATACAGAGATTTAAGAGAAGAGCACACAGATGTAGAAATAAATACCTGTGTCGTGATAACACAACTACATCTGAACTTTAAGCTACACAGTCAGGTTCTAAAAACATAATTTCTTCATAATTGTAACATGCACAGGGTGATGCAGGATAAAATGTTAATTTCTGGGAGTTTTCTCTCACCCGCCCAAAAAATCTACAATACTACACCAATTGAGAAAACAGATATTGCAAATGTAGAGATGAGACTGCAAAATAAGCCATTTATGGGGGAAAGTGAAAAGATTTAGTCAATGTATGTGGTTGGTTTTCAAATTTAAATGCAGTGTCTTTCTTTCTCGTCTGTCATCGGCCTCAGTAACTGGCTTTCAGTGCTGCTCGTACAGTCACTTTACATTTCCTTTCAGGCGGATGTCCCTGCTTTGATGAAAAGCTTTTCTTTGAAAAGATCTCAGAATGAATTTCAGGGTGAATATATTTTCTCCAAGATCATCTGTGACCCTTGACCACTGCCTTCTACTGAATCCAGACTTTTCTACCAAATAATATGAAAACATTCCAGTGAGGCTTGATTTATCCAGACACAGATAATGCTTTATGTCCTTGTACCTGCATAAGTCCAGTCTACTCCTCTACTGATAGCCTCCAAACACAGACAGGTGAAGATGCATTTCACAGGATTCTCTCTTGTAAATGGGAATAGTTTGATCCAGCTCCTCAGTGTTCAGTGTTAAACTAATGTTTCCCCTCGCTGTTGTTGATCCATACAGCTGTAGCAGTGTGATGTCTTCAACACAGGCATGTCTGTGGGACAGATTTTGGTCAACTGCGTAATGTGATGGCAGATACTGTTGTGTTATATTTGCCTAAATTAGTCGTGTGAGTGTGCATGAGTGTCTTTGTTATGTGAGACAAGAGAAAGTGTCCATTACTTGCAAATCAGAGCAGCCAAGTAGACCATATATTACTGATCCAATAGAAGAATGTATGGAACAACAGTCACACATTTATTAAAAAGAAAATTATATAGCTCAGGTCTGGTGAAATGTTTCCAGCTAATATTATGTATAAGCGCAAATTATTATACATGCAGGATAGTTTTCTGATATTTCTGATTCATCTATCTCATATGCATATCTGTGTTAATTAGCCTTAATGTGAAGACAAGTAATTTGATTTAGTGCGAAAAGTTCATTCTCGACATCGGAAACAGGAATTTGACAAAAGAGTACTAACTTTTTTGCAGAGCGTCTCTTTCTCGGCAGTTTGCTTAGTGTTCATAGAGAGTGGAAGCTCTGGAAAAAAACAATTAAATTGACCTTGAGATTTTTTTTTTTATCAATGTCATTTGGTTGTTTTGTCTTTTCCCGTTTGGCATCAAAACATACACACAATGCAGTATCCTTTCTTAAAATTGTGTTAATGCCCCTTAAAAAGTCATGATGTGACTTATTATACTCATAAGCACAAATCAAATGGGACCAAAAGAAAAACATCTGTAAATAAAAAATGTCCTAATGATCAGGAAGGCACAAAAGGGATAACAGAGATTACAAATCACTTGTATAATTCCATTTTAAGGGCTCCTGTTCCTGTCATTTTTTCGAGCATCCATTCGTGCTAGAACAAGTGAAAAGTTATCCCTCACTGTGTTCCTGTGTGATACTGTTTATTCTAAAAGTACACAAGAAAATTGCCGATTGTGACTTTGTTCAAAATTTTGCGAAATAATTTTAAATGAGAGCTAACTGAGTACCATTATTTATACATATCACTACTTCGGTATAATTTCTCCAAAGGTGTGCATCAATATGTGTGCTGACAATCAGTTAGTGAGTATGTGGGTGCTGCTGCTGCCCAGTAGAGTATGTTGTTCGACCTACAAACATCTTCTGGTGTGTGTGTGTGTGTGTGTGTGTGTGTGTGTGTGTGTGTGTGTGTGTGTGTGTGTGTGTGTGTGTGTGTGTGTGTGTGTGTGTGTGTGTGTGTGTTCAGAATGTTAGAGGCCGTTGTCTTTGGGTGAAAAAACACAAACTTCAGAAAGATAGCAGATATTCTCTCAGCTATGAGGGTTTGTCTTACTTCTTGAACTGTATTACTGTGTGTGTGTGAGATAGACTTGAAAATAATAATTTTACATCTAGTTAAGTACGCTTATTAACTTTATTGAAGAGAGTCAGATGAGAAGATTGATACAACTCTCATGTCTGTGCGTTAAGTATGGAGTTGAAGCCAGAAGGTGGTTAGCCTAGCTTAGCATAAAGACTGGAAACGGAGGGGATGCTTGCCTCGTTCTGTTCAGTGGCAACAAACCGTTGTTTTTACACTTTTATTTTTGTACAGATTAAATAAAAAGGATATAAGTGACATTTAGAGGTGTTACTAGGTGGATTTTTTTTACCTTTGGATTGAGCCAGGCTAACCGTTTCCTCTGTTTCCAGTCTTTATGCTAAGCTAACAATCCTGTTTAGCACCAAGGCATGAAAGCAGTTTGAATTTGATCTCAATGAAGGCCTCAAGCTGAAACGCATTGGTATAAACAATAAAGTTGTTCTATATACTACAAGTGCTGCTGAAGTTTTGACCTCTTCAGTGTAACTTTAACAAAAAGCGTATACGAACATTTCACAATATGTTGAACTTTTTCTTTAATGCTGTCCAATCTAGATTGCATTCTGAGGATCAAATATTTCCTGTGTATTTAATGAACAAATGTGTCCCATCGTGTTCATGTTGGAGAGACTGTTTGGATGTGTTGTTCGTGTGTGCGTGTGTGCGCAAGCTGACTCTAAATCGTCTGTCACATATTTTTCTACTTTTTTCTGTTGCAATGTTTTCATCCCTGTGATGAATACAGCTCAGTTGGGGACCATGGAAATATATTTACACCAAGAGAAGAAAAAAACAATATATGCAGTGTATAATACAATGTGCTGTTCTTCATAATAGACTCTGGGGCTCTTTTGCTGATACATTTCAGTCTTTAAAACAAAATCCCATCAACGATAGCCAGTCTCAGAGATAACATGCAGGTTGTTCTCTGATTAGAAATACGGAAAAGGAGCACAGCTTAATTTCAGCTGACAACTTCACCCTCTAATCCTTCTGTATTCAACCAATCGTGACGCATGTTTGTATCGTGTTGTCTGACTTCTTGGACGTCCTGTATGCCAGCTGTTTTTGTCTAAAGCAAGAACTAGTGTTTTCATTGTTGTATGATGACATAGATTTGTTGCTTGCAGTGATTGTTCTTAATCAAAGTGGGGTTAAAATTGGTGAAACTTGAGTATGTTTTCTGAAAGTAAGCTAGTGGTGACTTTGTTCCTTGTTTACCTTTGACCCAGGTAACTCTTCTTTTAAATATATATATAAATATATTACTGAATTTCAGAGGAGATTCAATTCATCTTGTCACAGAGGTACAAGAAATGGCCGGAAAAGGGCAATATGCTTGAGTTGAAGGGAGACGAAAATGTGCATAAATTAAGAAAAACTTGTTTGTCCATGTGAGTCTGTTTTAAAAGAGGGAAGTGTGAGCAATATTATGGAGGCTTTCCCAAATTCTGAGGAAACAGGAAATTGGTGTTCAATCCAAAGGGATCACAGTTTATCACCTCATCAAAAGATCTCCCTCTTATCAAATTGAAGCTCCTGTCCAAAATGTGAAAGTTTACTATTTAATGTCACTATGTGTAGAAGTTACATTCTATATGTATAAATTATGAAGGGTCACTGGTTTGAGTTTTATCCATAATGATGGCAGTGATACAGGATGCAAGCTTACACAAACCTGAAGACTTCCCTTAATGGTGTCTGATTAAGGGATGGACTTTTTATGGCATGGTTTCTGTCTCAACTCTTAAGAGCACATGGATCAGTTCTGAATGAATACTGGAAAATAAAAGGCCAACCCATGCCAG